>NW_010413435.1:0-342 GCF_000710305.1 Buceros rhinoceros silvestris
GCTCTGCCGTGAGTAGGCTCCTTGCAGTGCTCCGGGGAGGGCTGGGCGGCGGGTGACCGTGCAGCTGCTTTACTGTGGGTGTCTGCAAGCGTAACCCAACTGCCTGGATATCCCGCGGGCCAGCGAGTAACTTCCGTATCTATTACTTCAACTTGGCTACTGGCCAGTCGTCGTGGGACCACCCCTGCAACACCCTCTGCAGGGGGCTTGTCACGGGGGAGCGAGAGAAACTGCTGGCACGAGACACCTTGAAAAAGAAGGAGAAGCAGGAGAAGCAGCTGCTGAAGGGCTCTGCCGTGAGCAGGCTCCTTGCAGTGCTCCGGGGAGGGCTGGGCGGCGGGG
>NW_010413435.1:467-2274 GCF_000710305.1 Buceros rhinoceros silvestris
AGTGCTCCGGGGAGTGCTGGGCGGCGGGTGACCGTGCAGCTGCTTTACTGTGGGTGTCTGCAAGCGTAACCCAACTGCCTGGATATCCCGCGGGCCAGCGAGTAACTTCTGCCTGCCGTCATCCCGTGAGGAGATCATTCTCCACGGAGAGAGGAGCCCGGGGTGGTTGCTGCAGGCACAGACCTCTTCAGCTCGGGCAGCGTCAAGCCTGCACGTTTGGTCTGTATCCACGTGTAAAGGAGCGTTTTCTTTTGTCTGTAACTGGTAGCGCCAAGAGGTCGAACATCCCCACCCTGTTTACGTAAGAAATTGCGTATGACGCAGGTCTGGATCTCTGCTGGGGACAGCTACGCGGTGCAGAGAGAGGTGTCCGCAGAGGACGTTCCAAACCTGCTCACGGCAGTTTGGGATGCTGTTACGTCCCCATGTCCACACCCCACGGCTGGCAAGACCAGCGCTCATTCTGCGAGAGCTGCGTCGAGGTTCACACCGAAAGAACCCGGAAAGCTGCTGCGCGGAGGATTGTTGAGCTTTGCTTTAGCTTCGCAGCACCGACCTCATCCCTGTAGGTTTAGGTGTCACGCACACGTGGGTGTAGTGACCGTGTGGGCGTAGCGAACATTTATTTTCTTATTGTCCGCCTGTAGGTCGCGAGGCTGAACCCAAAGCAGGACACGTACAGCCTGAAGGATTCTGTGGTTAAAGTCGTTCAGAAAGAGTGGCCTGGGTCCAGCGAGATGGAGAAGCAGTCGCTGGAGTTAATCGTGTTGAGGCAAGTTCAGTCCCTGGGGGGAGGAAAAGAGCCCTTTAAAACAGCTTTTTCCCGGGAGATGCACGTCTGTCTGCCCTGCGATGAGAGAACTGCGACATCCACCCCTTTGCCTGTACCCTGACGGGCTGGGTCCTCCCTACAGAAACTTGAATTCATCGCAGAATGGCTCCAGCAGCGGTCTGCAGCCTCCGGAGACTCCTCACGGAGACGCTCCATCGGCTTCTGAGGTATTGTGTGATTTTTTTTTTTTGACATTATTTACAGTGTGTTCAGATTTATCACACCTTTTACTGGTTTAGGATCTGTGATGTGAACCTTGTCTGTAGCTGCGGCGTTTGCTCATTCGACGGCTGTTTCAGATAAGGAAGAGCTGTTGTCAGCGGCTGCCTGTTCAGAAATGCTCCTTCTTCAGAACAGGAGCAGAACGTAACTCTGGTCACGTGTTACGGAAATGCACGTAAGACAGAGAGCAGCTGCAATCCAGAAACGTGGATTTATTATAAATCGATCTGCTTCGCACTCCGTCTGCGCAGATTCAAAATGTCAGTTGAAGAACTATTACTACTCAGAAATTTATACAGAACCGAGGGATCTACTCTAAGGGTAGATGTATCCAAAGCGGCACAGGCCCGCTTACAGCGTGAGAATCTCTCGCTCAATGATACAGAAAGGAAATCCCTTACCAACGCCGGGGTAGGAATCACTCAATCCTAGGCACGTACAACTCGGCCAGCGTCCAGGCTCGAGGCGGGGAGTGTGCTAGGAAGTATCCTCGGCCTGGCGTCCCAGGCCCGAGGGGAGAGTCTCCAACTGCATCACCCGCTGCTTCGAGGAGAACCAAAAACTCAAAATGGTTTTCCGGTGGGGCCCCATTTATAGCCCGATGGAGTGTGGGAGCTGCGGTCATCGTTCAGGAGGCACAGGCAGGAGGCAGCTTAACGAAACCCAGACTCTCGGGCACCCATATCCCCGGGGGCAAGGCTTGTCCTTTTGTGCAAGCTCGGTGCACGGGGTCGGGGTTGGGGCGGGTGGGGG
>NW_010413435.1:2395-2616 GCF_000710305.1 Buceros rhinoceros silvestris
AGGTGCTGCGGCAGGCCTGTCTGTTGTGCAGGCTCGATGCAGGCAGGCAGGGGGTTGCACTGTCACATCATGTTTAAATTCTTTTATTATTATTATTGCAGAAACAGGTTTCGAATGTCAGTTCCACCAGTCCCCCGCACCAGCAGCAGACGACATCTCACCTGAGCAGCGAGTGCCGTCATCGCTCAGCGGCCGCTCGCTCATCTCCAGCGAGAAAGCCG
>NW_010413436.1:0-432 GCF_000710305.1 Buceros rhinoceros silvestris
CCTTGGCCTCCTGCAATCACAGCCTCCAATTGCGGGCTCTAAAGAGTCCATGGGGAGACTTTGTCCAAGATGTGCCTCCGCGGGTCCCATTAATGCTTCAAGGAACTTTGGGCTCTTGCTTCTGACCTTGGCTTCTGGAGAGATGACTTCTCTCTCCTCTCAGCCCCTGAGGTTCCCGGGCTCAGGGCACCAAATACACCACAGGGCTCATTACTCTAACAAGTCACGTCTCTTCATCAAGTCTTCCAGACTTGTACAGCTCATTAGAGCGGTGTCAGGGGCGTTGTTAAAGATTTCAGTGACCCCTCTAAAACCGTGACAGCAGCATTCTCCAGCCCATAGTGATCCTGGGTCTCCTCAAGAGGTCTCAAGCAGGAAGAAAAGCAGTTCCTTGAGGTCCAGCACTGTCTGGACAGCTGTGCTCCTCACATC
>NW_010413436.1:1074-1313 GCF_000710305.1 Buceros rhinoceros silvestris
AATGGGAAGTGTGTCTGTTCAGTGAGTCTGCTGGAAAGGGGACTTCAGCCACAGTCAGTTCAGTCAGGACAGGTGGAAATACCAGGGAGATCAGAAGAGTGAAATATTCAGTGTCATTTGGAGAGCGCTGGCAAGGTGAGCACAGGGGAGGCTCCATGGTTCTTCTCCTGTGATCAATACACATCCTGAAAATCCTCAGTCTTGGCCCGATAGAAATTCCACTGACCTTTATTGACAGA
>NW_010413437.1:0-8027 GCF_000710305.1 Buceros rhinoceros silvestris
CGCGGCCAAAAGTAGCAGCGAGCCTGAGCGAATTTTCCCTCCGCCGGCGAAGGCTCCCTCCCGGCCCGGGGGGCGGGCGGCGCCGCCGGGCTCGGCCCTGCGCCGGGCAGGCAGTGCCCTCTAAAGGAGGCGCTCCGCAAGGGAAGGGAGGGCCGGGGAGCTCTGCGAGGAACCATTGCCTGTGCAGACTGAAATTGCTGCAAATAACCCCAGGGAAATCTGGAACCTTTTTTTAAGTAAAATTGCAGAGAATTTGAGAGCTTTTCCAGCGCCTTCTGTGTGCTAAGATGCTTTACAATCACAGAGTGGTTTGGGTTGGAAGGGAAATGTAAAGGTCACCCCTAGCCCACTCTCTTTGCAGTGAGCAGGAACGTGACCGGGTTGCCCAGAGCCCCATCCGACCTGACCAGGAATGTTTCCAGTGATGGAGCATCTGCCACCTCTCTGGGCAGCCTGTTCCAGTGTTTTGCCACCCTCATCATAAAAAAACTTCTTCCTTATATCTAGTTTAAATCTCCCCTCTTTTAGTTTAAAGCCATCACCCCTTGTTCTATCACAACAGGCCTTGCTAAAAAAATTGTCCCTATCTTTCTTATGGGCCCCCTTGAAGAGTTGAAAGGTCATAGTAAGGTCTTCCTGGAGTCTTCTTTTCTCTAGGCTGAAGAACCCCAGCTCTCTCAGCCTTTTTTTTTTATAGCAGGGGTGTTCCATCCCGCTGTGGCCTCCTCTGGACCTGCTCCTACAGGTTCATGTCTGTCTTGTGCCAAGGGCTCCAGAGCTGGACACAGTGCTCCAAGCTGGGTCTCAGTAGGTGGGAAGGTTCAGCTCCAGGAGCTAGGCAGAAAGCGAGGTGCAGGGTGTCCGCCTGGGGAGTGATCCTGCCAAAAAGAAGTATGTAAGAGGGGAATCTTCTCTCTACGCAGCAGAGGAGGAGGATCTCCATAGGTCAAGTGTGCGTGGGGTGGGGGATCCTCTCCACTTCAAAGGCCTTGGTCCTTCTGTAGCTGGCTATTCTAGGTGGGAAGATATCTGTGCAAGGACCATTCAGAGCTGCGTTAGCAATGCTTTTCTAAGACACCCTTAGTTTGCACAGTCTGATTTTTGCAGTTTTGACTGTTCTGCTGTTGAACACCCTCCTAAGGTAAATGGAGCAAATCGAAGTGAACATTCCTGACAAATTAATGAGCAAACACATTAGCAGCTCTGGAAACAAAATGCCTACACATCCCATGAATTCATTTCACAGTGTTTGTGTATTTATGGAAATGTCTTTGAATTGTACTCCCAGCTCTAGCAGAGATGATTTCTTCTTCCGTTACAAAGCAGGTTATGTGGAGATAACTTCTAGACCCCTATGAGCTACTGGAGCATGTAATTATCTTGTTCCACTTATTAACGATGAAAGGTCTATGCAAGTCCCAGAGTAGCTGTATATACTAAGCTCAGTAGGTTAAAGTGGCTGTATAAATTTAATTTAGTTTAAAATTTAGTTGCTGACTCTGAATAATCTTCAAACACGGAATATAAATGTTTCGGGGCATTTAAAACTTTCCGGAATTATAAATGTAGTATACTGCAAATCTAAACTTAACTTCGGTGCTAACGTATGCGAATGAGCGTGTGGACTGTAAGCAAAAGAAGCTGACCAGGCTCTACTGCGAAAGGCATATTGCAAACAAACACCGAGCTAATACAAATTAGGATTCAGGCTTTTAATTTTGAAGTAATATTATTAGTAATGGAAGATATGTTAAAAATGAATTTCATCTTGACATCCTTGGAAGGTGGCCAATTTATACACTTCTGGGCTACAGATCTGCAAACCTCCGTTCCCCAACCTTCCTAAAATGGCATCGCTCATTTTATGATGTCTCCTAGCTATAATCCTGCTTCACCAGTCTGCCATAATAATGCTAATTAGTTCTGTATGTAAATAAACTATTGTTGACAGGACACTTTCAGCAATTCACATATGACTCATGGAGCGAGAAGCAGAGGTTTTAAAAATGATTTATCGGTAAACAGAGATTCCATATGTCCTAATCTGGCACGGATTTCTCGCCTTCTCTTTGTAGCAAGGAATGTGTGTATGCCAGTACAGCAGGGCTGTAATGTGACAATTTGTCTCGACGTGAAACCAGGATTTATGGTTACTTACTGGAGACCACAGAGGTAAAACGAACAGCGGGCTGCACTTAATCATCTGAATTTTCAAATATTTCTTTTGCTTGGGTAAATGTGTCCGTGTTCCTCTTTGGAAACATGTTCGGCTGCAGGATTGGTTCCTGTAAAGTTATCTGAAAACACTACAGGCATCCTTGTGGTGAAGTGTGTGTGAGGTGGGGGAGAGGAAGCATGGATAGGGGACACTTCTGCAGAAAAAGGTTTGAACCCAAAACTTTCTAGCTGAACGTACTTCTGACAAGGCTGTCACTGTTAATGCACGCCTGAGAACACTTGCGTATGAGGTACTCAATACACATTTGTGGAAATCGGGGCATATAGCACCAACACCAGATAACTGCTGTAAGAAATCCAGGTGGTGGAGAAAGAGGAATCATGGGCAGTGAAATGCTCTTCCTGTCCTCTGTAGAGCCTGACCCTGTGGCCTTTCTTGATGTGCTGCTATTCCAGCCTTGAGAGGATTTGTGCTGATGTGAGGGTTTGGAAACTTCCCTGGGAATGAAGCTCAGGTCGAAGTACCCTATATGGGCTTTTTATTTTTGCCCTTATAATCTGGACTGCAGTATATATTCTCCTGGTGATGTCATTTGTTCTCCCTGCCTCTTCCTCTTGCTTTCTCTTAAATTATTTCTGGTTTTAGCACAGGATTACTCATGCTACAAAAGTAATTTCTGTAACTTGCCAATTCTAGTTGCCTTTTAAATCAAACCCAAGGTTCTCATAACCACAGGATTTCAGGATATGGAGCTTTGGGTAAAACAACCAGAAATCATGGAGTTGTTGATGCCCAGAAAATAGCAGCATGCATTACCTGAACACACAGAAAAGGCAGATTCAAAACCCACAAACCAGTGGCAGGTGGTGTTTTGCTTTCATAATTTGAGCAAGACAATGCCTCACATGTAAGCCATAAAATAGGATGAAACAAAGTGCCACTGGCAGTGAGTTGTGATGACAGAACAAGAGGGAGGGGAAAAAAAGCTGAATTTTGTGTATGTGGGGGCAAAGCTGGCACCTGCAGAGAAAAAGGCTGGCTGTGCTTATTCATGGCAAAGATGCCAGCTTTCCTGCCAGTGGAATTGGTGCCCACTTGCTTTCTTCAGAAGAAGAAAGCAGCTCTCTAGGGGTGACAGCAGTTTGATCGGGATGGCTTGTTACAGACTTTGGGCTGCGAGCCCTGGTGAGGCTGCCAACGAAGTGCCAATGTGGCGGAGATTTGTCTGCTGCAAACTCATGTCTGCTAAGAACTGGACCAGGTGCTGGTGCATTGGCACAGCTGTTTGCGGGAGAGGCAAAGCCAAAACTGCTTTTTCCTTCCCTCTTGAATTTGCGATGACTTTTCCCCTGTGTAGGGAGGACAAACAAAGCCACTGAGCTGGCTTACCCAAAGGAGGGGAATCCCTGGTCTGGATTTTCTTGCCTTCATGAGATTTTTTCTGGTTCGTGGCCCAGCTCTGAAGTCCTGAGCTTGACAGTTGTCATTTGCTGGCAATGCTGGCCAGGGTTCATTAGTGAACTTTGTTGGAAGAGCTGCTTTTTAGCTGGTACCAAGAAGCTCCCTTCCAGCTGCTGCTCCTTTGTCTGATGTATGAGACTGACAGCATCCTTTAGCATCCATGCCAATATTCAAGGCAAGGATCTACTAGTGTGTGCCAGCAATGATATTAATGATAATAAAAAAGGAGAGATTTTTCTGAAGTTGTTTCTCATGTCCTGAATCCAAAGATCTCTCAACTGGGAGAATTTTGGCCTCCTCTATTCTTGACTTGAAGTCACATATGAGCATTTGTTCTGAAAAAAAAAAAAGGTGGCTAGAGAGTATTTTATCTTATTTTGTAAGGAACTATGATGGAACCTCTGCAATGTGGAATCTGAGTCCAAAGAGAGATAAAAATGATTACCTGAGTATGACCTGATGAATTGGATATGTGCTTTGATTAGTTCCTGATCTTGGCAGACTTGTGGAAAACCTCCATTCAGTCCAGGTATAGAGGTTTTACAAATCCAGCAGGGACTGGGTGCAATTCTGGATCTGAATACAGAATAGATCACAGTAAGCTATCAAAGCTTAGCTAGAAACTGGAGGTTGATTCAGCACATCTCTATTGCTAAAATACAACACTGACTTTGACCCTTGTTTCCCACTTAAGCATTTCAGGTGTAAACACACCTGAATGATGATAAAAGTGGGGGAAAATAAGCAGAGTTTTGGGAGGCAGAGAAGAAGCCTGGTGGGGGCTGCATTTGCCCAGCTATCTTAGAGCTTTCCTTTTCCTCCTCTGTAAACATGTGATGAATTATAGAAGGATCATTAGATTACATTTTTCATGCTGTTGTCATTATTTACTGTTTGAGAGTTGAAATGGAGAGTCGGGTTGCTTGGTTGCTGTGAGGTGAGTAATCTGTGTTTACTGAGCGGGGATCTGCTGCCTGCCAGCACGCCTTGGCTACCTGTACTTACTGGTTTTGGCCACAGAAGGAGCTTGGGGTTATGTTACATTTGACCCATTTAAAAACAAAGGAAAGGGAGATTCTTTTCCATCTTTTTAAATAAGTTCCTTAATGAGCAATATCCCCAAAACAGGCTGAGAGAAAAGGTAACCAACTATCTCGGTCAGGCAGGGTAATCCCAACCCAGAAGCCAAGCCGTTCTCAGGGAGCTGGGATTGCTGAAGAGCAATTTTGAGAGTGAAAGGTGAGCTCAGAGATAGGGCTGGAGGGTTTCTGGTATAAATTTTCAGGGAATTTTGAACATTTCTGAAAAGTCAGGTGCCTGAGAAGCCTAGCACTCTTATGAAGTGGTAACTGCTCTGTGAGCTTGCACTTGAACACACATGCAGAGATGTCAAGGATTCCCTATGTACTGCAAGAGCTTCAACTGAGGAATGGAATGTTTTTGGAAATCAAATTCTATCAGAGTCAAAGCCAGACAAAAGCATAGAGATCATTCTGCTCAACCTAAGGCTGATATTTATAACTGTGTTGAGGCAAAGAATGGGGCTGTATTTGGAAGTGTAAGTACAGGATAGGGCCATGCGGGATTCATCTCCTATTCCCAGCCCTCTGCCTGGTTTTTCTGCTGTTACAAATATTGAAAGGCTGATGTTGAGAAAATCTTGTGATATTCCTCCCAGAAATCTTTTGTCCTAGGGTCCAAAATGCGAAATTAAAACCTGCCCAGTGCGCAGCTCTTCTACTTGTGCACAAACTCTGAACAGAAATGGCAGGATTGTGGCCAGAGCTGACTGATTAATCAGTTACAGAATTTTTGCAGGAACACTCTGGAAGAATCTTCCCCAAATTTCTGGGTTGTATCTCAAAGTGTAGCTCACAGGGAAGATGTAAAAGTTTGTGCAGGTGTGTCTGACAGTTTAGCTCTCAGATTACCTGCATTTGCTAGCAGATGGTTGTGGTTGCTGCTTATCTTCCCATCCACTGGAGCAGATTTCTAAAGGCTAATATTTGCAGGGATGGTTATGGATTTCCCTGGAAGAGTCAGAAGTGTGTGGGCATTAAAATACACACTGATTTACATGAACTCGAGTTATTTATTGGAAGTCCCTACTGAAAGGGACTTCCTGTCAGGTCTCGTGTTGCTTTTTCTTTCTTTGCTACTGATACGAAGTTTTATTTTTCCTATGGTAAGTTTGTTAAATCTTTTAAGGGAGCATTTACCCAAGCCTGCAAACATTTAGTAGCTGTACTAGTTATCCTATAAAGTGTGTGTGAATTGCCAGGGCCCAAAGCTGCTGGGGCGTTCTTTTTGAGAGGTAAAAGAAATGCAACTTGTTGAAGAGCAGTGATGACAGTGTATGCTAAAATGGGAGTATTTGGTGTCAGCTGTGGCAAGGAGATAGTTGACATGAGTGTCCACGCTTGAGGTGAAGTAAATGTTTATTGAAATCCTATTGCCTCCAAGGGGGCAGTGAGCCTGCACGGTATTTTAAGAGGCTGATAAAGAAGGGTTTAGAAATACGCAGCAATTCAAGGACTGTTCTAGTGTTTCTTGGTGCTACTAGCATTTTGCATTAGCATGCATTGCAGAGGTCAACTGCACTGCAATTCCTATTAGGACATCATCTGGGTCCCTTCTAAGCAATGCATCTGTCTTGCTTTGGTGTTCAAGTCCAGTACCAAGAGGGGGGAAATCAGATCTGGAGCTGCCAGAGTGGGCTGGGCAGGCAAGAATGAAAGTGTATCAATGACAGCTTGCATTCAGTAGAAAGGTAAAAAGATAGATTGAAGAAGGAATGTTCCAGTATTGTTCCTCCTTTGTTCTTTCAGAGCCAAACAATCTGAACAGCCATGAACTTATGATGTAAATGTACACGTTCTTGCCTGTCCCCTTCTACCATGATATTTCAGACCGTAGTTTCGTCTTTGATATTCAGGTACCCTCTTCCTAGAGAGAATCTTGTGACTACCCCAAGGACTCTACTTTTGTTAGTCTGTCCAGACTTAAGTGATTGCTGCCAAGCAGCTGCTGCTTTTGACTTGTATACCTGACAGCATCTTCCCTCCGCTAAGGGAAAGGGAAATGGGGTGGGAGGTTCTCTCTTGTGTCTTGTCTAGGTTGCAATGTTGATGGAAGGATTGCTGAGTGTTTAACAAACAACTTGCCTTATGTGAAGGGCATCCAGGGAAGATGGTTTTATTGATGCTCAATATCAATAATTCAAGGATAGAGAGGTTCCCAGGACTTCTGTGTAAGAGCCTGAGAGTACATTTGCAGCTATGCTGCTTAGTGAAGCAGTGGGGCCACCAAAGAAAATATAATTCACCATACAGGCACCCTGTGCGTGGCTTTGCAATACTTACTGAAGGGGAGCTGGGGAAAAAGGGATACCAACTTGGTCTGCGAAAAGGGATTGCATTGAAACAGGTCCGGATATCTGAAGTAATCCAGAAACTGTATCTTTGTGTCTATTTAGCAGCTTCTGAAGGGCTTGTCTGAACAGAAACTTCAAAGTGGGTCAGAAAGTGAGCCTGGCATGATCTAAAAGTACCGGTATTACTTGAGACCTGTGTTTTGTTTCAGGCTCTGCTACTTGTCTGGAATGATGGTATTTGGAGAAGATATTTCATCTGTCTTTGATTTTCTGTAGAACCAAAGTAGTAATATCAGTTACCCTGAAAACATGTGGAGAGAAGCTGGTGGAAAGTTATTAATTATACTAGTAAAATCATTTCCATGATTATCTGTAGCATATTTCCCAAGCTAGACTCTTGAAATAACTTGTTTCAGTAAGTAAACTTCCCTTGTTCAAGCCTCTTTCTCTCTTGTCCAGAAAACAAGAGCGATCTCACTTTCTGTTGCTTCCACTAAACTGGATTAGTCATCTACCTCCAAAGGTATGTGCCTCAGGTTCAGTTCTTGCTGACAACCAAACCGATGGGCCATTACATGAGGTAGATGGAATCCAACATCAAAAGGAGTGAGCAATTTGGGTTGGAAAGATGCCAGGAGTTTTTTGTGCTTATCCAAATACCTGCATGCACTGACTTTTTTTCTCATTGCTGCTAGTGCTCCCTTATTGCATGTTGGAAAGATTAAAACCTTTGCTCGTGAGTGTGGTTGTACTACCATTATCTCCAGCGGTTGAATGAAAATGGTGATATGGGGCTGCTTGTGATGTTTGAGAGCACTTCTTATTTTCAAATGCTGTCGCCTCTGGGGAATGAAAGTGAATGCTGCGTAAAGATATCTACACATGGGATTTTTAGCAGCGCCTCAATGTGATCATCTCTTCCTGTCACACAACAAACAAACAAAATTATCAGAATTATAATTGCTATAATGTGGCAGGAAGGGGGTGTGAGGAGATGAGAGCCTGGAGTTCCTG
>NW_010413437.1:8112-17682 GCF_000710305.1 Buceros rhinoceros silvestris
CTAATGAAGCTGTTCCTGCAGAGTGGCTTCCAAAGCATCTGTGAGGATTCCTGGAGACCCTGCCAGAGATGTGACATGGCAATAGTTTGTGTTGCCCTGGTATAGACCTCAACAGCATAGTCTGTGCTCTTGGCTCTGGTAACACACAGCCAGTGTCCCTGTGGAACTGTGGAGCAGGACCACCTGCAATTTGACAGCAATTCCTAAATGGACACTGGGAAAGCTGGAACTGAGTCTAAAGTCCTCTGAAGCACAGGAGAAAGTCAGATAAATATCCTCTCCAGCATGTGTGAGAGATTAATCCCCAAGACCTCTGTGGAGCTGAGTGCAGCTGTTTTGCAGATTATGACCCCTTTGGTTTGAACATTGAGTCAGACAGCTCCAGAGAATTGTGTTTACTGTGTTATTTCTAGTAGCCTTCTGGGAAAACAATCTTTGATCCTTCTCTGGTCAGTTGAGGCATTTGGAAGCAGAGGCAGAAGGAAGGTAACTGGGCTTTGCTCCTTCTGAAATATACAGTGGGGCCAAGAAAATGTAGAGCTAGCATAATCTGGAAAGATCTGCTCTAGACAGGTTGTCAGCCAGGCTGTGGGTGCAGCCCATCCCCTTTTCTGTGCCTTAGTTTTCATGTTTGAAAAGTGGGATGATACTACTGGTCTTTGCATTACTTTGGAAGAGGACGGTACTGTCTGAGCATTGCTTAGGTTGTGGGACTGGTTTGCCGTGGTTTCTCCCTCTCTCCCACTATTGTACAGAACTGATAACTTTGCAGTAATGGGTAACATGTGAAGAGCTATGAAATTGTAAGAGTTTGCAAAAAAAAAAAAAAAGAAGTTGAGCCTTTCACAGAACATCTGCTAAAGCTGTGGAGGACCTGTGCTAACTTACTGGGAACAAGGGTGTAAGGCTGGGGCACCCTTTATGGCCCACAATACATTTACAGCCACTTCCCCACCAGGTCAAGTGCTTGGTTTTCTTTTATCAATCCCCAGCTGCCTCCAGCCCTCCTGCTTTTGCTGTGCTGAGACTGCTTTTTCACAAGCCATAGGGCAACTTGCCCATACAGATCAAGCAGGTACAAAGACTGCTCTTGAAAGTCTTGTCCTGGGGGTCTGCATCTGTAAAACCTGGCTCTATAAAACTAGCATTTAGATACAGTTGTTCCCAGCATAGGATAGTGTATGAAGTCAGGAATTCCAGCGTTAGTACTGGGTGTGGATTTGCCACTCTGATTTTTTCAAGAAGATATTCTTGCTTTATTTCCAGAGGCAAGCCTTTCCAAAGTTGTGAACGAAAGAACTTGCCAAATATTAGCTTTCAAGGTTTTAAGTCACACAGTGTTTACTCAAGTTACCTCTTCTTAAAGTCTATATAAAGAGTCATGTTTGCTCAGGCATACTCCTCAAAGCCCCAAGACATGGCTCTGGAAGGAGGTATGCAGCAGCAAATGTAAATATTGCCCTCCTTAAAGCTGGAAACCCTTCCAGTAATCTATAGAAGGAAATAATAATGTGAGGAAAAGACTTTATGAGATTTGGAGGTGACTTTATGAGATTTCGAGGCAACTTTATAAGGTTTAGAGGTGAAGACTACAGAACAGTATCTGGAATGGATGAAATTCAGCAATTCAGTGATGTGGTAAATTCAACTTCTCTTGGCCAAGGCTTAGCCCTGTGATTGCAGCTGCTGCCTTCTGTTCCCCAGCGTTTCCCTCTGCTGTCACAAAGGCAGCATTTTCCCATAGCCCAGCCGCTGAAGCAATTGCTGGGAACAGTTTTTAGGAACTATGCTGGCCTCTTGCTGTGGGACAACAGCTGGAAACAAAATGTTTGTTTTACTTAGCAAAGTGATTTCCTCCCACCTTTTGTCAGTAACTGGTGTCATTTTCTGAGGAGGTTGTGGAAATGTGGGCTGAATTTCAGGTGCTCTGTGATATGATAAATGGGAGAGGAATTTTGATGAAGGAGTGCCTAAATACAGTACAAATAAAGAAAAATAATAGGATTATATTTCAACCACAATATTTACCAACCTCTCTGCCTGCCCATCTATGCGCGTATGCTGAGATCCAATTCACATCGGGAGTTTCCTGCAGCTGAGACAAGTGAGCAGACTGAGGGGTTGGCTGAGGAGAACAATGTTTGCCCTTGCTATGTCACTTTTTCTACAGATCAACATGCAGCCCATCAAATTTCCACTTTTTACCCTCGCTGTAGATAGCTATTATCAGCTTGCCCACAGCGAGGGCAGGATGTAAATAAACAGAATTGAAGCATTTTTATGCTGCAGCAGAAAACCCTGTGCATGAGTTAACACCAGATAATTTTACTTATCGGCACATTGCATCTAATGCTGCGCAGGCTGGGGGAGTGAGGGATTGCTGCAGGGCTGGAGGGAGCAGGACCAGCTGTGAGCCTGCTTCCTGCAGATGGATTTATGGTTTCCCGATGCCATCTGCTGGCACGGGCTTTGCTCATGCACTGAAGTGAAGCCCTCCAGCTTCTCTCCCATAATCAGATGCTGCAGCTTCCCATGACCTTGCAGGTGGTGTAACCCCAAACCACCCTTTCTTGAGGATTTCTTGAGCTTTGCAAAACAAATGCTCCCTGCAGCCAAGCACCTGTAAAACCATCCTGCTCATGGTCCCTCCTGGAGTAGCTCCTCAGCTGGGTGCCCACAGGCTTTCCACACCTCCCTTTTTTGCCTGCTGTAATGCTGGGTGCACCATGGGAGCAGCCCCAGGTCCCAGGGGACCTGCAGCTGGATCTGTTCTGGTAACCTACCAGGCTAAACCTCCCAGTCCACGTGGTTTTGAGGGGAAAGGGTTTGTCTTTGGTGTGGTAATAGTACTGGTAATACTGCATGAGGATAAGGTTGTAAAGCTACTGCTGGAAAGCTGTGAGAACAATAGAAGTTCAACCTTTGTATAAGGCTCTGAAATGGCCTGAAAAACCAAAATTAATAGTTAGGTAACAGGATGTGGAGAAGGTTGTCCTTTTTCTGTCTTGCAAAAGGGCCCTGTGGCAAGCAAAGATGCACTGTGATAACATCAGTTGATGATATTCTTTGTCTTTTGGTATTAGCCCTCTTGATATCCTGATAGAGCTGGTTTTTTTGCTTTAAACTAGCACCACTGTAGCATGGCATCTGCTCTGGGGTGGTGTGTGCTGCAGGGGAAACGATCACTGTCTCTTCCTCTGCTCCCAAGCAGGCACAACTCAGCTGCTTGTAAGCACTCTGCAGCACTGCATGACCCTAAAACCAGGACCTGTATCAAAGTCATGAAATTAACTTTTAAATCTTCCACTTTCTAGAGGTAATATTTAATTTTGTTAAGCATCCCCCAAAAAAACCCAACTTGCTTCATGCACCTCGCTTTGACTTCAATCCAGGTTTGCTCCGGGCTTCCCTTCTTTCTGCCTGTGGGGAACTTGCACTGGTTAAGCTCACATAAAGTGGAGTTTGACACTTAAATTCTAGTACGTCGGGAGTGGGTAGCAGCAAGACCTAGCTGGAATCTGTATTAGCATGTTTGCAGATATGGATCAGAGGTTTGAAACCCAGATGTCATGAGGATGAATGAAGAGGAGAAATTGCTAATCAAATTCTCAAGGACTGCAATGCAATAAAACAGGGTAACTTGATGGAAAATGTAATCAAGCCTCCTAGTCTGTTTTCCAGATACATTTAGGCTCCAATTTTTCAGTCCTTATGCCTCCCTCTTCACGTGGACTTTAAAGGGAAGGAGGATGTCTGTGGGGATCAATGAAGTAATTCAGTTTTACCAAGCGAGTCTAGTAATACTGCTGGACAGATCTTCCAGAGGTTTCTTCCTCTGAACTGGGGGAAATACTGTAAACAAATTCTCCATCTTCAGCTCATTACTAGTACAGATAATGCCAAAGCAGAAAAATAATGCTGGAGTGAAAAAAATGGTTTATTTTTCCTTCATTGACCAGGAAGTGATTAAATTTGAGAGATGTTTTCTTTATTTTGCACATACAATTTTTTTTTTTTTCAGTTCTAATATCTGATTTTTGTGCTGGGGGAAATTGGTACTTGTGCCTGCTGTCTTGTTTATCAAAATAATGCAACTAAATGCAGAATGTTTATCAGCAAAAAGTGTTCATAGGCACTAAATTATAATAGACTGCATGTATTTTTAAATTTAGATGGCTGGACACAAAAAGTATTGCTGTCCCATTACTGAGTGGGAGTGTCCCTTCACTTACAAATCTTACTGGGTACAGGAATCTGATATTCTGACATCGCTGTAGGAAGGAAGGAACCGAGCAAGTTCATAGCATTTGTCACTGTTTTTCTGTGAATAACGCATTGTGAAAACACACCAGTAGCTGACATGCTGCCTGCATTTTGGATTTGAGCCAGTATTTAACCCTGAAAAAAAGAAATGATCAAGCACTTTGGGTTCTGCAGTATTTCAGGCACATCACTTTCAAGGTTTTAACGCTGTCCAGATGGGAGATGATGCACAGAGCCTTAGAAGGTCTCTCCAAATCAAGATTTTCATTCTTCCTGCTTTCTTCCCAAATTTGCTTGCAGTTTGCATGCAAAACCCTGTTTTGAAAGCCACAGCCTGTTTGTAACAGTAAGCTTTAGCTTTCAGGAAGAAGGATAAACTGCCAGCAACTTGTGTGCATTAATGGGCCAAGATTGCTTTAAGACAGAAATGTTTTGGTTCTGTTTCAGAGGAAATTTAATACCTACAAGGATGTGCATATCTGTATCCCGGGTCTTGCAATCAGTGATATAGGGACGTTGTCAAGTCTTCTAGACCATGCAATAAAGATTAAATACTTGAGTGATCAGCCCTTGCCATGGGTATCACCTTAAGCTGTTTAACAGGCAGGATTAAATGAGGGAGCATCAGAGCCTTATGAAAAGATTTCAAGCCTCAGCTTGTTTCCTGAACAAACAGGAGTTGGCACCACAGGAGCCAGGATAAGGAAGGGATCTCTAACATAAGCCCATGTGCTCAGATATTGGGATGCCAAAGAAGTTTGGGGTTTGCCAAAGAAATTTGCCTCACCAGAGCATCAAAACCACGAAGGCAGAGAGTGGTGAGACTCCTGTGTCTTGCTCTGGGTTGGCTTGTCAAGTACAGAAAGTGTCATTTAAAGCACACTTCAGACTGCTCTAAATCGTGGGAAGGAAGGAGGGGCAAGTTCTGTCAATCCTAAGCTTGGCAGATTTGAAATGGCATCTTATACCCACTCCTGCTGCACTACAGCTGATGAGCTGTGGGGGAGCTTGACAAAGCTGGAGGGATGCTCTGCTTGCCCACAGTCTTATGAAATGCACAAGTTTACTTTAATAATAAAATAGAAGCAAAAGTTCAGAAGTTGAATGGAAGCAGCTGCCCTTGGGAACTCTCATGTTGTCTCTTCTTATTGCCTGCAATTTTCTATGGTTCTGTTCACCTCATGTAGGCCCTGGGAATTAAATGGCTTCGAGGTGCTGTCCTTTGTCGCGTGTTGTTCCTCTGTAGCAGCAGTTACCTGTGAGCTGCTGAGAGACTGCTTCTCAGATGCTTTCTGAGCCTTCAGGTTCACAGGGGATAAGCCTTGATGCCAGAGCTGAAGCAGGATCTGGAAGGAGGTTTTATGTGTTTCCATGAATCTAGGCTAATATTCACTGGGAAGAGACATAAGAGGTTTTGCATTTCATGTTTTCATTTTGCCTCTGCTCTGTTTCGAACTCAGCTGATTCAGTTCTTGGGCTTGCTGAGAGTCTTCATGTGGTTTATCCCAGAGATGGCTATACTTAGTGGTGGGAGAGGGTTTAGCTGTATTTGAGTTATTAAATGCTGAACTATTTAGTGGATACAAAACCAGAAGTGCTACGGGAAGGTAGTGAGGACTCTTATTTAACAGCTCTGCTGCAGGGGAAAGAATTTTTTTCTCATTTTGAGTCCCTCAGGCATCACTTTCTTCTATGGAGCTGAGGGCTGCAGAAAACTATGTTCTCTGAGGATGCTGAGAGCTTCCATCTTCGGACTTTGCTTTATTTTCACCAGAAGACTGATGCTCAGGCCCTAATTTCTCAGCTTTCCTCTCAGGAAAAAAAAAAAGTATATTTCTTTGATAATATCTCGTTTTGCCTGCAAATAAGCTACACAAGTCGCTTCTATAAGAAAATCCAGGGGTGGAATCTGCGATCGTAGGTGTGGAGTTGTGTGACAGTTGGGGCACCTTTAAGATCGAAGAACTTTGCTCTCAGCGGCCACGCAGTGGCAGCAAAACCCAAACGGGTTTCCCCATCCCAAGTCAGTGAGGTTAGGAGGAATGGGTCTGTGGCTGGACAAGATCCAGTTCGTGCTGATGAGGGAGGGGAAGGGATCTTTAAGTAAAAAACCTCCTGTCTGTAGGTCGTGGAGGGGAGAACTTGAGCCCATGCTGCCAAAGTGTAATACTTGGTTGAGACGAATCCTGCTGCAGGGAACCACTGGTGGGACTTGCTTTATCTTTAAGTAAAAAACCTCCTGTCTGTAGGTCGTGGAGGGGAGAACTTGAGCCCATGCTGCCAAAGTGTAATACTTGGTTGAGACGAATCCTGCTGCAGGGAACCACTGGTGGGACTTGCTTCTAGCAGGACCTGTGTCCCTTTGAGCTCTCTCCTGGAGGAATTGGACTGCCTGGGAGTGACACAAACTCTTACAGACACTTTTAATAAGTTTTAGAAGAGTTCCATTGTTTGGTTTTTTTTTTTTCGGGAAAATGAGTAAACGTGGTTTGGGCATCACTCTGAGGATGAATTACACAGTGAACATCAGTCTGGGTTGGTCGTGTATATACTTCAGTCTGGTCATACAGTTTACAGCTTCAGGGACCTATTAGGCTGTGTACTTTCCAAACACAGTCTGAAACCATCCCCTTAACTAATCCTTCAAGTCTGAATAAAAAGCAATAGGGAAAGGACCACTACCATTACAGATAAGATACCAAAGCATGGAGGCAAAGAAACAATTCATTTTTGTGGCTAAGGATTTAACTGGAGAAAATTAAGAAGCTGAATCTCTTTTTAAGAAGCCTAATTCCTTTGGGACGAAGTCCTCAAGCACTTGAATGCTTCTTTCCCAAAACTACATTGGAAGTACCCTGGGTGGGGACTAGAAAGCAAATTTTTATCGCAGACCACTGGCACCACATCAGTGCTGGTCCCAAGAGCCACCTGCTGCCTCACAGCCTGAGCCATAACCAAGGAATGAAGACAAGGTTGAAAAGAGACTGATCATTTATTATAAAAGAAAAAAATAGTGCAGCCCAAAATGGATTTTTATCTCCTGGTCCATAAACCTTCATGGTTTCTTTCATTGTCTGGAAGGATGGGAATTTCTTTGTAACCAGAAAAAGATGTTGGCTGTGTCTGTAGCGTGCCCAGCTCAGCAGAAAAGTCTGTGGATTATGTGCCGCCATAATTAGTTTAGGACACTAGTTAAAGGAGGAGCTGTTTGCTAAGCAATCACCAAGTGCGATATGAGGATCTGGGAGCAGTGAGGAGCAGCATGGGCAGAGCACTTGTATGAAGGAATGTGGTCATACAGGAAAGCAGTGCAAAACACCACCAGGTGTGAGAAACTCTGAAGCATTTTTTTTCTTGCTTTCCTTGTAAGTGGATTAAAGGAGAATCTGAATATCCTCCTTAATTATCACCATTTCCTATATGTGGAGTAATTCACTAGCTTAAATAGGAAATAATACAGTACGAGTTACTTAAATGACTCATCAAGCAGAGCAAGACTGATTCAGCCCCCTGTTTTCTGCCTGCCTTGTAGGAAGGGGTAGGAAGCTGCGGTCATACAGATGGGCTGTATCCCTGCAGTACAGGCTGTAACTCTCAGCTGTAGCTCTCCTGTATTGCCACAGGTTTGTTTAGGACTTTTGCTCTCTTGTCTTTTCAAGTTCTTCAGAAATGATGTATTACAGTTGAGATGTATTTATCTTGCAGCTAACAACGGTTGGATAGAATAAAGAGCCTGTTGCCAATTTAAAACTCCTCTTTTTCTCACTAATCATTTATTACAAAAGAAAAATAGTGCAACATAAAATGGATTTTTACCTCCTGGTGCATAAATCTTCATGTTTTCTCTCCTTGTCTAGAAGGACGGGAATTTCTTTTCAAGGTGCTATAGATCAAGATTAATGCTTATCCATGTCCAAGGCTGAACATGAGACCTGAATGCTGGCAAAGCCTCTGCAGGCTCCTTATGGTTTTCCACTACACTTTGCAAATTACATCTTCTAGAATGAAATCTGTCATTATTTCACTGCAAGTAGCAGGTGGAGGCTAGTCTGACCATGAAGATAAACCTGGAAGGTTATGTATTTAAATGAAACCTTCCTATAAGGCTTGAAGTTCAGATTTTCAGGCTGCTGCGTGCAGATGTGCTCTCCTGACTTGTGTGTGCTTGTCTCCTAATCCCAGGATTCCCCAGAACTAGCTGACAGGACATGAGCACTGGGACATGGAGGAGTGCTTGGAAATGTCTTCTGAAAGTCCTGTGTTCAAGCAGGGTCATCACTGATGTGAACAGGAGGCGCACATGGATGGGCAAACCGAGAGGTATGGCTGGTGCAGCGTCCTGTCTCAGTGCCCTGGGACTCAATGCTGCAGAAGGAAGTTGAAGACTTTTCTAAAGATGAGCAAAATTCCCTTTTCAGAAGAAGCTTCTTCTCCCCTACGTGGAAGGGAAGAAGTCTGCTGCATGTCCACAAGTACTGCTTAGCTCCGGAAAAACCAGTTGGTATCCAGTTGCCATCTCATGGTCCTCTGGGTATCTCCTGCCTTTCTCGCTGCTTTCCTGGTCACTGCCCACAGCCTGCTCTGAACTGTGGTATCTGACAAATTGGCCATCAGTGGGTATTCAACTTGTATAGTGAAGGTAAGTTAAACTTCCTGGTGATTATTTTTTGTTCCTTTCAGGACAATCAGCAGTGGCTGGTTCCTCACATGCACTCCTATCTGCATCGCCATCCCTTCCCCAACACCTCCTGAACTTGTTGATTTTTTTTTTTTTTAGCCATCAATCTAAGATGTAACTTTTTTTTTTTCCCAGCAACAAAGGGTGGTGGTGCCTTTCTCTTTTGTCGATTTGCATTTTTCAGACATCTTTGTTCTCCATTATCCAGCTGCTTGCATGTAATGCCTTCTTTCTGGAGAAAAGAATTGGAGATAAACCTTATAAACTGAGCCCTAAGCAAGCCTGGTGAATCCTCTGACCAGCCTTTTGGTGTTCTGCGGAAGGTACAAACTCTTGTACAGTAGACAGCACAAATACTCCGGACCTTATCAGATACATGTTCCTGAGTCTCGCTGTTTTTCTTCCTCTTGTATGCGTGCTTTTAGCTTCCATGATAAACCTTTTAGTTTCCTCCCTCCCTTGGTGGCCAGACTTTCAGCCCCTCACGCTAAGTTTGGAGCATGAAGGGTTTGGGTGAGCTGGCGATATACCTCCCTTTCTTCAAGGTCCAGTTCAGTCAGCTCAGTAAGTCTGCGGTTGGGCTTTTCCTCTGAATGTGCCTAGATCGTGTTATTTGGTATCATTCCTGC
>NW_010413437.1:17853-23777 GCF_000710305.1 Buceros rhinoceros silvestris
GTCTTGGATGGGAGCAAGTTAGTATTCAGAGCTGTAGGCTTGTGCTTCGCATGCTCTGCAGAGTCTCTCTGGGTTTAACTCCCAGAGTCTCTCAGTCTGCTTCCAACTCAGTTTAATTTCTGTCCTGTCCCCACCCCAAATATCAGTGTACTCAGAGCTTATGCAAATATCAGATTCCCAGATTCGACCCTGGTGATCTGAGCAAAAGTGACACGCTTCCTAGATCAGTTCCTCTCAACAGCATCCAAACACATCCACCTTCTCACCACGCAACTGCAAACTAAGGTTGTCCCGAAAGCCAGGTTTCCAGAATAGGGGTTCACTTACGGAGCCTGAACACTAATGATGCCTCAGCTGCACTTTGAGCTCAAGCTTTTGATATTTCTACACATCCACTTGTTAGCACAGCTTTCCTCCTTCTCTGATTTTCAGGTTCACTGTGGATTCCTTGCAGACTGCAATTCTTTCAAGTCATCTGTCCACTGAGCATCAACTCATCACCTTTAGTGTCAGGCAATTCAGAAGACGGTATTTATTCGATTTTTCCCTCCTGTGCTTGCTATGTCTTTTGTTGACAATTAATTCAATACCACAGCTGCAAACTGCATTTTGCTCATCCACTGTACCTCTTCTATAGTCAGACCTGCGCTCTCTGATTTTTTGACCTTCCAGCTCATCTGAGTCTAAGAACTGCAGTTGAACCACAAGGAAGGAGGAGTGTCTGCTTGATGCTGAGACCCGGACAGCCTAAGCCTGTTTGCTTGATGCACTCTGCAGGAAGTGGCCACCTTCCGGCATGAACAGCAAACCACAGACACAAATCTGCTGAATGCCCACTGAGGGACCAAAAATGTACCCAGAAACCAGCCTTGCCAATGGATTCATGTCATGAGATGCTCCAGATGTGCTTCTGTTTAGCTTCTTCATGTAAGAGTGGTGCTGCTTCCCTGAGTACCATGGGCAAAAGCCTTTGAAAGCAATCAAGTGATGTTATTGGTATAGGCTCACAAACTTTCCTGATCTTATTTACTCAGGTATAAAGCAATGCGTATTCAAGACAAACAAGGGAAGAATCTGAGCTTTATTTTCAGTAAAAGCAGCTCTTTTTCTGCAGAGTTCAGATGCTCTGATCTTCTAAAATGGAAAGACAGTTGATAGTGGAAATGTGTATTTGAGACATTCATTTACCTCTTATACCTGCAACAGAATCCATGGTCTTCTATAACTAGAAGGAATAATATGCCATAACAAGACTATGATGTGGTGTTTTTCTGTCAGTGAGAAGTGAAGGAAGAGGGAAGATATTAGTTTCAGAGAGCAGAAGAGACTACCATCGAATAAGTCTTGTATTGCCAACACTGGAGAGAAATATTTCATGTTTTTTATATAACTTTACTAAATCATACGGGAACCTCTGACTCTGAATAAAGAATAGCACGGGGGAAAAGAATGATTCAAAAGGTGATTTGTCTTCCTGAAAGCACAGTTAAGCTGCGTGCTTGTACTATTCCTGAAACTGTTTTCCCTGCGCTTAAGGTTTATCCTTGAAGTCTTTGACTTCCTACAGCTATTGGAGGAAATGGATGCTGTAGTCTGCACAGGATATTTGTAATGCTTCCAGTGATACAGAAATAACTTTCCCAGTTTCAGTTACATTGACTCCTCAGAGATAATTTTGGGTTTATGTAAAGAAATTTGGTAAATTCCTGAATATGCTGTTTATTTAACTACCTGTGTTATAAACATGATTCTCAATGTATGTCACTATTCCACCAGCTGTTAAGTGATAGATTTGTAAAGAAACAGCATTTTGCTTCACAGATACTGTTGTATTTATGAAAATTAGTGTAGTCAGCTTCACTTTTAGATTAGACTTCATTCATGGTTTTTCCTAATTGTTGAAGTTCCAGACTTTTAAAGGAAGATTATTTCCTTCTCAGTGTGACTTTCTGATCTTTTTAAACCACATAAAATAAATATAGTCCTAGGTTTCATTTCACTGTAAAAACTCTAGTACTAAATTTGATACCCATGCATATTTTCACATTTTCTTCTAAAAGTACAAAAGGTGGGGGAAAAGTTGCTCTTTGGATAGGCTACAAACTAAAATCAGTTTGCAAGCATTAAAAGTGCTTATGCAGTATCAGACTTTCTCAGCATTCCCACTCCTTCACACTAAGACTTAAAACTATGTAAAATACAGCCGCGTGAACTATTCATAAAGGCAAATGAAGCTGTGCTTCACACTTGTGTGTGTTTCCCATGCACTATGAACCAAAAAGGGGAAATATTTTCATCTTGCATTTATTTCAGACGAATTCAGTCCAAGTATTCATAAGTAATCTTCAGAAGGGAAGCTCACTTCAGCTGGGAAGTGACTTGCTTTGTAAGATTCCATGTCTGACCGAGTTAATCTGCTCTGTCTCTGGGAACCAGGACAAGAACAACAATTCTACCAAGAAGGTGTGATTTGAAGAAACAATATAATGAACGTTATGGTGTCATCAGTGGAGTCCCCTGCATATAGTTAAGATGTTGGAAAACACTACTGTTCCACAGATTATCCATGGCACATGTCACTGCTGGAAGTGGTTACCTCATTGGAAGCTCTGGCAGAGTGATCTGCTCCCCAGGTGGACTGAGTTGGGTGAGTAGCAAGTTGCAGGAGCATCTGAAGGGGGGTGGAGAGGAGGCAAAGTGCCCTTCTGCTGACAGCAGTGTTTAAAAGGCTGTTGAACCTCAGCTTCCCTCTCATAGCTACAGAGGAGATGGGTTCTGGCAAACCTGATTCTCAACTTGCGTCAGCCAAAGTAACCACTCAAATTTATGCAACCAGTTCAGGTTTTTCCAAACGATGCAGAACTAGGCGAAGTGAGACAGCCTCGCTGACAGGGTTTCCAGAGCTGAATAAAGAGCAGGACTCAAAGGCCAGGCTACTTGGGAAGAGTTTTGTATGAATCTGCAAGAAGCAAAGGCTTTAGAATATTATTTTTCTCTCCCCAGAATGTAATTGTTGAGAAAAATTACTGCCAAATGCAGTGAAAGGTGGAGGAAGATACACGTTGTGTGCTCAGCTGCTGGATTAGAGGGGCTGGGAGGGTAACCCGAAGGTATCTTTTAATTAAGCTGGGAAGAGTTTTGTACAAATCTGCAAGAAGCAAAGGCTTTAGAATATTATTTTTCTCTCCCCAGAATGTAATTGTTGAGCAAAATTACTGCCAAATGCAGTGAAAGGTGGAGGAAGATACACGTTGTGTGCTCAGCTGCTGGATTAGAGGGGCTGGGAGGGTAACCCGAAGGTATCTTTTAATTAAGTTGAGCTGCATCAGTAGGAAAAGGAATTGTAGTTTACTGCAGTAACTCACCTTGTGCAGTCCCAGACCAGTGAGCAGCAGAGCCGTCTGCTCCTCCGTCTCCATGGCCCTATGCCCTGGACCAGGGCATCAGATGGTAGGAGCTGTGTCCTCTTCCTTCTTCCAGGTGGAGCAGGTAAGTGTCGAGATGCTGTGAATCCCCTGCTCATTTCTGGTTTGGTGCTTAGAGTATCTTTGCTTTTAGCATCAGGGTTTTATGGGAGTCTGGGATATTTTCCTCATCATATAGTTCTGGAACATCCTGGAGTATTTGCCACAGGCAGAGAAATGGTGTAAGGTGAGCCGGGCTGGGCATGGAAAAAACTGCTTTACTTGTGGGAGATTGTTAGGTTTGGTGCCAATATTGGCATGGACCTTTAGAGAATTTTCTTTATTCTAATGTGGTACAAGGGGCTGATTTTGGGGACTACCTGCGTTTTTTACAAAGCTACTATCTTTTGTTAAAAGAATCTAGACAAATATTCTTTATGCTCTTATCTGATATTTTTCTGAGGAACTCTCTTTTCTATAGCTTGTGGTATCCTATGAAATAGATCTAGATTGGTCCTAAGGTACCATGAGGATGTTTTTTGGCATCTGGAACAGCAAGTAAAAGTTGTGAATATAACTGTGGATTGATCAACAGCAGTAGAGTTGTCTTTGACTGTGAAGCTAGGTCATCCTGATCCCCTCCTTATCTAAATTTTGAAGTGTTTACTGGTGGGGGGGAGAAGAACTTGTACTTTTTCAGGAAACCTGTTTCCTTCACTCAATACGTACCCTCTTTCTCCCCGTACTCCCCTATATAACTTTCCAAGGTACATGTTTTCCAGGTCAGAGTCTGGAAGGACTCCCAGTTTGCTCTGCTCAGGCATCATTGTAATTATAATTTCACACTTGGCCTTCAGCAGAATGGAGTATCTCATCTCTTGGAAAAGAATATACATAGGAAAATAAATAAAAACACTTACCAGCTGGTGCCTGGTGGATTACACTGTTTGAAGTTCAAGGATATGGAGTATCGTACTTGCTTGACTGGCTTTTATGTGGATGTTTGACTGGCACCATCTTTCTAGCGCTATATTCAGGTATACATGCATTACTGTAGTTTCCACCCTACCATTTGTAAAAAGGTGTTTAAGCTTTCATGAACTTCTTATTCTTTCCAGATACTTGATCTCTTCTTTTCTTGCCAGTCTAGGTTCTGTCTTGATCCCATGGAATTGCTCTCTTTGGTCATTGCTCTCGTAAATCGTAGGTGGAGACAGCCTCTAGCAGCAGCTGGCTGCCAGAAATGCTTTGGTTGCAGCGCAGTTCCCGCAAAGAGGAGATGTGGTGTGAGCTGCCTGCCTGCTGTCAGCTCATAACCTCTCGTGTTACTGCTGCACAACTCCCCCTCGTTCTGTTTATTCCCTCTATCTTCCACCTCTCCCATTGCCTAGCAAGTGGCTTTAAAAATCGTATGTGAGGGTTAAAAGGAAGGCAAGAATGTTTCAGTTTTATCCTCCTGGTGTAAGAGGAGTCATGTCACAACTTCCTTCACCAGCTGCTAGATCACAGCTTGCAGCATGGAAAAGCTGTCTGTGTTGAAAGCAAGCTCTCAAAGTTAACCTGGGTGAACGCTTCCCCCAGAACTGTGGGAGGTTTGGGGCTCTGGCTTCTACTGAACTGGACAAACAATGCAATCGCCTTCGGCTGTCTCCAAGATTCAGTAAATATAAGACGCTCGGGTGCTAAAGCTGCACTGCGATAGTCTGCATCGCAAGGAGTTAACATACTGTATACAGCGAAGAATACAACTGCACGCTTGTACTGCAGTGAAGAAACTTCTGCAGTTTGTCCTCCAAACGGTCAGGGAGCGAGCTGAGAATCAGTACTTGCCTAGGCAGCAGCACAGCTTTAGTGAAGGGAGCACTGAAAAATCTCTTTTAGCAGATTTGGAAAATGTTTAGGTACCTACAAATGTTCAGAGGAGTTTAGGAGCAAGTATTTTTCTACAGTGGTAGAAATCCTGTGTTTTGAAGAACTGAATCTCTTCTGATTTGGCTGTTTAATCTTCCCCAGATACTAAATTATTTGCATCAATTTGAGATCATAAAGTAAATGAACAGGAGGCTTAAATGATATATAACGTTGGAACATCTTACATGTGATTTCTAGAAATGCCATAAAAGCATCTGTCTTATGCTAAGCAATAGAAAGCCCTTTAAAACACCCACATGCAAACAGGTTGTATTTCTCCTCCTGTTTTCTTTTGCTGTATCTGAGCTCTAGATACCAAGGATGGTAAATGTACAGAGCTAAGAATTTGTTTTGGTAATTCTGCACCATAGCCTTTTATTCATATCCCTATGCAAAGCAGAATGTGCTTTTATTCCCAACTTATTGATGCTTGCAGATTCTTATCAGCAGCACTGAATCCGGATGTATAAAGCACCTGGCTGTCATCTCCGGCTGTTACCTAGAAACATCACATCAACTTTTAGTGCTCTTTCTCCTGTTTCATCCACCCAGTCCTTTAGTAAATCATTTATATTAAAAACCATAGCAGTAACGTGTTACTTTTTTTGG
>NW_010413437.1:23889-32154 GCF_000710305.1 Buceros rhinoceros silvestris
CAGCTGTGAACTCAAAATACTTTTGCATATATGTATTAATTTTATATCGGACTCAAACTGCTGAGATGAGGATTAGGCATTTTTAAGGCTGTAGTATCATAAATCTCTAGACTGGCACTTGCAGTTTACAGGGGCTGAGTGGCTGTGGTGATCCTCCATAAACAACTCAGACATGTGGAAAACTAATTTTAATGAGTGCTCTTAAAGCTAAGTGCTACTTCTCACTTCTACACCCTTTTTCTTACTATTCTCGTTATATCGGAGGCTGCTCTGTGCTTTTTTCCTAATTATCCACACTCAAGCTGGATCCTGTCAAACCCAGGGGAAAGGGAACATAGCTGTGTACACAGAGGTGGGGGTTTCACCTGGCCTCACTTGAGCGAGGGTTTAAGCTCTCAGCCAAAACACCTGGGCCTTTAAAGAGGAGGGGTTAGCATCTTGGGCTCAGGGATTGTTTCATTCCCCTTTGCCTGTGCAAAAGGCTTTTGTGCTTCATGGCCCATCTGCAAAGTGTTCAACCTTGTTCTAGGAAAGTCTCCAAAGTAAATTAGAGCAGCCTCAGGGGCTGTTTTAAATCATAGCAGCTAAGGCCTTACCCCAGCACTTCATGCTCCACCCTGCGCCTCTTCCACCAACATGCTCTGCAGTAAACTCAGATCTTCACCTTTTCACAGAGAAAACCCTTTGCTGTGCATCACTGGTAGGTTTTCCTGGGCTGGGAAATTGTCATATCTGCTTTACAATAATCGAAGAGAATGGGAAATGGAGCTCAGCAGCTTTGCTGGGAAACAGGCATTCACCAGTTACTAGAATTCAGCAATTCCTGTTTATGTTCTGGAGCACGTAGACTGAGGAGTAGGAAGAACCAGCTAGAATTATTGCTCCTGGCTATTGTGCTTTCAGATGCAAACTTACCCACTCCTGAAGCTGCTGAGGATGATTTCCCTGTACTTCCAGCATTACCCAATTGACCACATCTCTTCCCTGGGGTTTCCACTTTCCTCAGCTCTGACAGATATTGGCCCCTGAAGGAGGCAAGGCAGGGAAATTGATGAACGAGTGGAGTGATCCAGCATCAACAAATCCATAGTTACAAAATTAGGCAGCTATTCTTATAATTTCCTTGTTCTGACACAAATTCCTGCCCTCCCATTAGGTTATTCTGAAGATTGCCTGGATGACAGATCTGCTTTGAAGACTGTCAACCTCCCCTGCAAAGTACCTCTCCTGTTAGAAATAGCTGTCTGGAAGAACAATGGCTGGGAGCAGGGTGATGCTAACCGCCTTTGATCACATCTGGCACCTATCCAACCAGTGCCTGCTGTGGGCACTGCTTCTCTTTAACAGTTTTGATCGTATCATACCAGAGCGTAGGGACGGTGCTATGCTTGGTGAGTTTTATTATTACAGATTTAGTGATTTCCAGTCTTCCTGGAGCAGCTCAGAACACGAGAGGGATGTGGGCGCCACAGAGATGCTCCTACACAAACTAGTCAGGGCATGACTGCAGCAGACAAGGGAGGAAGGTGAACTCGTTTAGTTAACAGGGTTCTGTTAGTGCAGTTCATGTTGACAGAAGATGATTAATGAGATCTCACAGCTGCGGCTCTGTTGACAGATCTCTGTGTGATAACGTCTGGCATGGGGTGGTAGTGAGCAGATGGAATTGGTCACCTCTTTGGCAAGCACAGCTGTCCTTGGCATAGGAAGCCCCGATAGCCTTTCATATACCCCCATCAAGAACTGTAGGGATCTATGTATTAATGGCTCTAAGGGTGGATGTGACAGTTGGCCTGGCTTTGCAGAATAGTCACCTTTAGCCTGTCATTATCAAACCTTCTTAAGCTTCATTATGGTAGTTCTCAGCTCACCTTTGGACATTTGTGGATCTTAAATATTTAAGTAATTGAAATTAAAAGCCTACAGAGCCCATAGGTCAGCATTTTTTAAGAATGGAGTCTTTCTGCTTGCTTATGGGATAATGCTTGGAGAGCATCACTAAGCGAGGCTATCAGTAGACTTGTGGCTGTGTCTATATGTAAACATTTCTTCTGATCAAGGACCCCTAATGTTGCATGACATCTAGAAGTGCATGTGAACAGTTCTAGTTAGTCTGATTAAATAATGTACTGGAATGATGTATTATTAACGTGGATGGAGTCTGCTGTGCTCCCAGTTTTAGACTTTGGATTTAGGCTTAATGAGATTTTTGTACTATAATGAAGTGATAAGTGCTGTAATTAAACAAAAAATTAACAGTAGCACAGATGAAAGCAAGTAGCTATTTCTCCTCATTCAAGTCAGTTCTGAAGAATGTCAAGCTTGCTTCTTAGATTATTAACAAACATAGGTGAGAACTCTCCTGCGTTAAAACTTCCTTTGTGCTTAAATTTTCTTTCAGCTATCCTGAATTGCAATTTGTGAGCAAATACCAGTTCCAACAGACATGGTGCAAGGTAGGAAAATACTCTCTTGAATGTGTATTGTTCTGAAAATAGACATAAAGAAAAAATACTTTACTTGGTAGAGTCTGGAAGAGAGTTAGTTAAACTCTTAAATTCATGTCCCTGTTGTCTAGATCAAGGACTTGCCTAGAGCTGACTGTATTACTCTTCCAGTTTGTGCTTGCAGGCTCTTCCCATGAGGATCACTTACAGAAAGCAGGGGTAATGTGCACAAATAATATGCTTTTAATAATGCTGTACATGAAGGAATGGAGAGAGAACATTCAGGGGAAATTTTACAAAAATATTGAAAGACTTCATTTTTTCCAACCCTGTGTTTCTTCATAACTCTGAACTTGCTGCTCAGAGTCTCTTTAGTTTGTGTTTTCTGTTGCTGGAGTTCATCTTCAAACACTTTCAAAGAGCAGAAGGGGAAAGACATGAAGACAACAGTGCTCCTAAGAAGATGCTTGAGGACAGTAGATATGTTCAAATCATCGTGCTGGTGACATTTCTCAGTGCCACAGGTTACAGGAGAAGTTGATTTGAAGAAGTTGGCTAGGAAAGAGATTGCTATAGGATAAAAAAAATTTATAACATGTCACTGACCAGATCCTTTGGTATTCTCCATGAGTCCCAAGACAACTAATACTACATCAGTGGTGTGTTTTAACCTGTATAGCTGTTTGGCTGAATGTTTAAAGCCAACAGAGGATTATGAAGAACACGTGCAAAGCAGTTTAGCTGGGGTCAAAGCAAGAGTGGGTTAAATATGGGAGATGTAAACTTGTGGCTCTGGGCTCCTCCTGTGTTTGGAGCTCAGCAGGAGCTGGGACCTCCTTCCTTTTCCCATGGCAAGATTTCACCGCTTTCTGAAGCAGCTACTGAGCAGCCAAAAGAGACGGAGAAGAAGCAAGGGTGTCAGTCTCACCTATTTCCAGGCCCTGCAGCTCTGGTAACAGCACAGGGCTGGAAGCTGAAAACTCCAGGGATCCAGTTTTCTCTGTTTAAGAAGTACAAGCAGAAAACCCAAATCCAAATAAGACCTTTTCCTTCCCAATGAAACACTCTGGTGTTACTGGAAGGATCAAAGTTTCCTATTCTATTTCTGACTGTCACTGGTTTCCTATCTAACCTTGAGCCAAATGTAAACCAAAACCATGGTTTGTATTAGTCATTTTTACGACAGTACTTCTGAGATGTGTGAAGATGAATTGATTAATGCTGGTAAATCCCTTGACAATTCTTGGATACAATTCCTTATTTAACTCCCTGGGTACGTTTTTTGTTCTAGAAGTTGTCAGCTGCTCTCAGGAGCACGTAGAGCCACAGCTCTGTGAATCAGAAGCTGCATTCCAAGTGTTCTTAAAGTTCATTGTTTGCACAAGAAACAGCCCTCTGCATTGCTGCTCAATGAATTGTGTCAGGAAAAATGACTACATAGGTACTAAATTACCAGAGCTGTCACAAAATGCAGGCTGCTTAAATAGTTTTTAAAAGCTATTAATAAATCACGGAACAATGTCTTACCGGTACTTTTTATTTTCTCACCAGGTACAGCTCATCAAAATATAGTCAATGCTGAATGGCTCGAAATAGTTGAGTTGTTCAGAAACATGGGCATGTGATTGAAAAAGAGAGAAGAGGAAACTTGAGGTTGTGATGGTTTCATTTCTTTGAAGTTTCAGCTCATGTTTCTCCATGTGGCATTTCCGCTGTTCAAAGTGGTCAGTGACATTTCAGAGCAGAGATACCAGCTCTAGACAATATATAGCCCAACCTATAAGGTGAATCATAATGACATTAAGTAGGATATAAATGTGGGGTTTCTTTTTCCAGAGTAATCTGCTGGAGCTGCAAGGGAGTAGTCAAACTGTAACTAGTTATCATCGTTCATGTCTTAATCCCAGACTACTGACATGATTAAGTCTCCTAAGATCTTCACTATGTTTTGGGGTTTTTTTTTGTGTAGTTGTGCAGAATGACTTAAACCTTGCAGCCACCTTGGTTTGTGTTCTGGGAGTGGCTTGATGCTTACAGACCTGGAGAGCAAGAACACCCTTGGTCCTGCTCCAAATTCTGCCTGTCAACCAGGGGCTCAGCTGCAAGGAAAATGAGCTGCATCTTAAAGAACTTTAATTCTGTGGTGGGGTTATCAGGACACCTGAGACCCAACTGTTCCAATTTAGAATACAAGAAATAAAACACAGCGCTGAACTCATGCATGAGATTTCACCTGGAGTGTTTGAAAAGCCTTTATCAGTTGCATACCTGAGGGTTTGTGCCCTAGGCTAACAAATGTCAAAAGCGATCTCTAAAGCAAACTTCTGTAAAGGAGTCAGGAAAGCTGGTGCTGACCAGGTGGGTGCAAACAGAATTGCTCAGAATTATAAGAGGATCTGCAAAGCTTCTGGTGGTGGTTCCAGCGAACACCTTCTTCCTGCAGGTGAGACAGGAGGCATGAGGAAGAATCGCTCAAACACTTTGTTACTTGATTGAGCTCCAAAAACTTGTGTTACTCAATACACTACTGATGAGGTCAGGAGAAGGGGTGTTGCAACGTACCTGGAAAAACTGTTTTCTTCTGTGGTTTGAAGAAAAGACTCTTCCTCATAATCCTGAAGATGTGCTGCTGGAAACAGGCCATGCACTGGGGCAAGCTGTGTGCTAATGCATCACTGGTTGCATCTGCCGATGAACTTGTGATTAGGACTGCAGCTCAAAGCAGTATCTTAAGCAGTCTTGCATTGATCCACATTGGCCAGGGTTTGATAAAGGCTGATGAGGTCATTTTTTTCCTTTCAACAGTCCAGCTACAGAGAGGAAAAAAATCAGGGTGAAGGAGACCAGTTGCTTTTTTTCTTTGCTGAGAAGAGTTGGGTTTTTTTTTACCTTAAAACAAGACATTCACACAAAGTGAGTAGGATCCAGTAATACCAGCTGTGGTTCTCATTCATATATTTTTCACTTTTCTTCCCTCAGAGGAATTGATAATGCCATCCTTAACAAAATCTAGAAGAAAAAATGTGTGTACATGAAGGGAAGGTGTCCAGTGGTTCCTTGTGAGCATTTCTGAAAAGGTAATAAGAGATCTTGTTTAGATGCGCACATTTGATTTTCTCCTGTGGGAATGTTCTTGTTTGTGGTGGTTTAGCTGTGTATTTGGCTTTTGATGGTGTGTTTTAGAGCGGGATTTAACTAGTGTTTATCACTAATAATCCTAATAATTAATATCTTGGTTCTTGATGGCTTCAGAGTGCACTGGATATGTTTGTAAGACATCCTCATGTTGACTCCTCATGCTTTACATTGATACCTTGCTGGTTTCACTGGGGTCTTGGTGCTATTTCCAAAATATCACGTCCCCCTGAGTTCCATATAGTTCTGGTTTCTCGTCTATCTATGTGCTATAATGGGGTGTTTTCGGGGAAAAGTTTTAGACTTCTGTGAATATGTCAAATAGAAGAAAGAGAGCCAGGAATAGATCAAACAAGGAAAGCACCTACAGGGGCCGAAGAGCAGTCATGAGTCACCACATCCACCAGCCTTCACAGGAACTGGAAACTAGATGAGACTTCTCACTCTGAATCTCTCTTTGCAGTGACATGTCTTCAGTGACCAAGCAAAACCAATACTGTTATAGAACAAGTTTTTTTCAGCTGTCAGCACCTCATTAATAATTTTTTAACTCTAGTCCCATCATTCCGCTCTTTTCCCAACATGGCACACAGCGAACAAATATAAGCAGTGACATGGTCCTGATGGGATAAAACACAAAGGCTACACGTAGTCCTGGGAACTGGCATGTTCCAAAGCAGCTTATCACCACAGACACCTTAATATTTACTTGGGGCTTAATACAGTTACGTGATGCCCATGAGAAGAAAATTTCTCAGGCTAATCTTTTTAAGAGTCCCTATTTGGGAAGTCTTGTAACAGTTAATTGATTTATCTTTTTATTGCCACTAACTCGCTGCAAGCTCTTCTCACTTTGGATACTGGGTACAAGAATTTAATTTTTGTATCTCTTCTCTGTCTTCTTCCTGTTGCAGCTAAAGAGCACTGTAACGTTTTCTTTTGGCAGACACACATACAAGCTACTTTTTTTTGCTACTCCAGATATCAGCAGCCTTTTCTATTCAATTACCCTTGGGCACGTTTACAGTTTTTTCTCTCTTGGCTGTAGTCTTTGATAACAGAACTGGTGATAAACATTTTGTGGGATAATAGAACTACAGAAAAGTACTTTAAAGACACTGTTGCTCTAAGCCCCCCTAATTATCTAAATCTGATACTTTTCCTGGTTTAGATGAAAGGATAACAAATATTAGTGGCACGAGGTTTCTTTCTTCTCTGTTTTCTGTTTAGGTGGTTGATCAGTTTTCCATTCGCAGCCAAATTCCTCTTTAAACTTTTGATTCCATGAGCCAGCCTGCTCAGCATTTAGCAAAACTTCAGGAAGCTGTATGTACTCTAGGAGTAGGTGCATACTCCTTGACATAACATCGACCACAGTAACTGAAATTCTTGTTGAGGCTGTGCTGGAACATTAGGATTTGGCCAATTGAACATGACCTTTAAGTCAGGAGACAAAATAAAGCTTTGCCAATTTTTTTTTTTTTGTCCTGATCCTTTAAAACTACTCGTGTGTCCAAGCACAAATCTTAGTGACGCGTAGCTCCTTATTCCTGATCTTGTGGCTCTGTGCGGGACTGTTCATACATGTGAGGAGTTCTCCAGATTTGGTTGAAGGAATTGGAGTAAAAGCTTTTGTAATGTGTTCCCCATATTTTTTTTCGGCAGTTAGTGGAATGATTCCTTGCGCTCTGACAAACCCTTACTATGTGTGCATGACCATTTCTATTCTGCAATGGCATACCATAGTTGCATCACTGAGTTTCAGTAGATGATGGGAAGTGAGTGTCACTGTCAGCTGTGCTCTTAAGTAACATGCAATTTCTGTTGATCAGAATTATAGGCATGAATGTAAATAAATGCCATTACTAAGCTTTTTTTTTTTGTTTCTTCTTCCCTTTGTTGCCCTGTGCCACATATAGTGACACCACACTCAACAGATTAAACAGCACAGGCGGGAGTGGTGATGTGCATGAGATCTCCAGGAAGGTGTGTGTTGGAGAGACCCAGAATGCTCCAGACACAAGCTGGTGTTGAAGGGGCGGCTGCTGGGTAGCATTTGCTTTTCCATGCTGTGGCAAACTCAGGAGGAAACACGTGGGGGACCTTGTTTCAGCTGCAGGTATGCCAGGTAAGCAACTCTTCTTCCCCAATCCTGCCTCAGTTTCCTTGCCTGAAACGCACAGCTGTGGTACTTGGCTCCCTTGCTCTGTACCTGGAGATGCAGCCAAGAAAAAGTGTTAGGAGAAGGAGCCAAGAGTGTTACGTGGCAGTGCTGCTGCTACTGCTGTTGATTTTATTTCCCTTTGCCTGTAGTCATTCACGTAGTTTCCTTTCTAGCTCCACCCTCACCCAGGGCTCTCCAGGGGAGCGCTGCCAGCAGCCCCACTGCGCGCTGCCACCACCCTCCTCGCTGTGCGCGGGCCTCTGGGACAAAACCGTCGGGGTTTTGCATTCGGTCGGGGAATGCTTTGGGCGAAATCGTGTTGGGTGCTCGGGGAAGGGTAAAGGGCTGGGAGAGGATGCTGCTGGGGTTGCTTCGAGGGAAATGGTCTGGGGAGGGGGATGCTCCAAGGCGGGATGACCTGGGAGAACGGTCCAGAGAAGGAGGATGCTCGGTGGGGTGGGGAGGTTGCGGCAAGCCCAGGCGGTTCCGGGCTGCGGCGGAGGCGGGCGGGAAGCGCGC
>NW_010413438.1:0-13995 GCF_000710305.1 Buceros rhinoceros silvestris
CAGAGCAGAGAGAAGGGAGAGATTTAAAGGGAGGGTTTAAAGGGGACACTGTAACTTAACCTCGCCGGTGCTTGCTGAGAGCTTCGGAGAAGCTGTGGGTTACAGAATGGTGTTTCTGTGGAAATTCCGTGGGCAGTAAGGAAGGGTGCAGGGGCGTGACTGTAAACAGAAAGCTGTGCTCAGTGGTAAATAGGAGACACATCAGAATCGAGCTTTAGAGACCGTACAGAGGGAAAAAAAACTTGTTAAATGCATCTGGGAGGGAGTTAAGATGAAGCTATAAACTCTTCCTCATTCCCAGTGGCTTGCTGGAGAAACCCTGTGCGAAACACCTCTTTGCAGTGACTGAACTATCCCTGAGGAATTCCTCTGTGATCATTCCTTGGCCTAGCATGTTAAAGATGATAAGGTTTTCGACACTCAGACGATAAGGTTTTCAACATCTTCCTTTAGGTGTGGTTTTGCAGGGGAAACAGGACCGAGGTGCATCATTCCTAGTGAGATAAAGAGGCCCGATGTCGCAAAGGTAAACTGGTTTACCCGAACTGTTTAACTTTACAGTGTTTTAGAGTAGAAGGAATTTGCAGATGTGTTTTCTGACCAGCACGAGCTAATTTTCATTATCTTGTAACTGCTGCTATTGAAAGACAGTAACTAGATACAAGTAGGTATGATACCAGTGCTGATGTAGCTGGTGCTCATCCCCCAGGCAGCTCATGTTCAGGGCATGTCTTGAGAAATTTCTTTGCCTAGCTACGCTTTTTTTCCCCCCTTTTAGTTGAGGATGGCACTGTGGAAAGCTAAGGTTGAGATAAGTTACCAGTACAAAAAATTAGCATGAGTAAACCCTGGAGTTTAGTTACAGGTTGACTTTATGAAATGTTAAGGGCATAGAGCAAATCAGGCAAGAGTGAGTGTAATTCAGTATGTTCAGATATATTATCACCTATCACATGCATATGTTTTCATATATCAGATATATTTCTTTCTCTCTCCTCTATATGTATGTATTTATATACAATCACTGTCTAGTATTTAAGCTGACTGTGGATATTTTTACTTTACAGCCTGTCAAAGTTGTTCAGTATAATATTAACACCGAAGAGCTCTATTCATATCTGAAGGAGTTTATCCATATGCTCTACTTCAGGTAAGAGATACTTGGATGTTGGTTATTCAGCCACGCGTGGCTTTTCGCTGAGGAAGTTGAGAGGTGGCCGAGAAGGCCAATGGTATCTTGGGGTGTGTGGAGAAGAGTGGGGCCAGCAGGTCAAGAGAGGTCGTCCTCCCCCTCTGCTCTGCCGTTGTGAGGTGACATTTGGAGTCCTGTGTCCAGTGCTGGGCTGCCCAGTTCAAGAGAGACAAGGAGCTACTGGAGAGAGCCCAGCAGAGGCTGCAAAGCTGATGAGGGGACTGGAGCATCACTTTGATGAGGAGGGGCTGAGGGACCTGGGGCTGTTTAGCCTGGAGAGGAGCAGGCTGAGAGGGGATCTCATCAATGCTGATCAATATCTAAAGGGCAGTTGTCAAGAGGATGGGGCCAGGCTCTTCTCAGTGGTGCCCAGTGACAACAGGCACAAACTGGAATGCGGGAAGTTCCACCAGAACATGAGGAAAAACTTCTTACTTTGAGGGTGGCAGAGCCCTGGCCCAGGCTGTCCAGAGAGGTGGTGGAGTCTCCTGCTCTGGAGATATTCAAAACCCACCCGGACACCATCCTGTGCAACCTGCTCTGGGTGACCCTGCTCTAGCAGGCGGGGTTGGACTAGACTATCTCCAGAGGTCCCTTCCAACCGCTGTGGAGTCTCCTGCTCCAGAGAGATTCCAGACCCGCCTGGACGCCATCCTGTGCAGCCTGCTCTGGGTGACCCTGCTCTAGCAGGGGGATCACACTGGATGGTCCCCAGAAGTCCCTTCCAACCCCCCCGAGGCTGTGATTGGAAGTGTGACTGAACGCTGCTGTCTTGTCAAATAAAAAAAGAGAAACAAAATTTTGCAGGTGGCCGCCTGGCTGTGCCCTTGCAGGAGAACCTCAGCGGTGCTGAGATTCAGGTTATATTACAAAGAGTTAGTGTCCTGCAGCATCAGTCGCTCTCTAGAAATAAAAAGTATTTGCTAAGTTGCTTTTTAGCTGTGGCACTTACAAAGGACTTGATGGGGATGGTCGTTACAGAAGAAGTTACACTGATTCTGGTAGGGCAAAGCTCATCTTCTGTGGGTGCAAAGCTCTCTCCACGTGACAGTGGTTTGGAAGGAGGATTCTTTACCTATGGAGTATTTTTACCTCAGGAATACATCTTTTTATTGTAATTTTAGTACCTTTAGTGAATAATTAAGTTGGACTTAGTCCTTATTTTCACACTGTAAAAATCATCACTGGACACAGTAATTTCTGCACCTCAAATCTTCTGGTGTGGGTTGGTGATTTTTTGGGGTTTTTTCCTGTCCTTGATCATCACTTTTAATCTAAATCAGGACAATTCCATCCTCTTCCACTGAAATCAGGACAATGGTATTGTCATTCTTCCGCTTTTGTGGACACACTGTGTGACACTGGAGAAGACGTTAATGGCTGTTACTTGTGCCTGGTGTGGCCTTTATATTGATTTAGAAATGTAAAACCAGTTATCTAGAGCTACAGCCTGCTGGACAATAGCTCTGTAACATCAGGATCTCCTGTGGAAAATGCTGTCTAAATGCAAATGTTTAGGATTTTTTAGGAGAATGGAATATGAGAACAGGGTAGGACTTATAATACGAGCTTAAACTTAACCAGTTTTGTTTTACTGGTCTTGCCTTTTCTAGACATCTGCTGGTGAATCCCAGAGACCGTCGTGTTGTGATCATAGAATCTGTCTTGTGCCCTTCACACTTCAGAGACACGCTCACCAAAGTCCTTTTCAAGCATTTTGAGGTACATGTTTTACATAACTACTGTAGATGCTCAGCATAGCACTTGTCGGTAGAAATTTTACTTACAATCAGTACAGATGTGGACCAAAAAAAAAAGAAAATAATGCCAGAAGAATGAGAGAGGCAGAAAAAAGATGAAAAAAAAAAAAAGCTGATGGTCTTCTGGGGAAGTAGGGCTTGGAAATTGACCAAAAAAAAAGAAAATAATGCCCGAAAAATGAGAGAGGCAGAAAAAAAAAGAAAAAAAAAAAAAAGCTGATGGTCTTCTGGGGAAGTAGGGCTTGGAAATTGGACTAAAAGCCATTTTTGTTCCATTCTGATTCTTCCTGAGGCCACAAAACAGGAGCCATTAACAAGAAACCAAAAGGTTTCTCTGGCTTGTATGAAACCACAGCTCACATCGCACCGTTCCAGCCAGATCCAGTAATCCCCATCGAGTGCTGCCTGGAGCCAGAATGTCCATTTAATCACTTGCTAGTGCCCTGTCAGCAAACCTCATGACTTCTGCCAGAGTCAATACCGTTGCCTAGCACGTCACCTAACTCTGTCCTCATTTAGTTAAGAGCTTACCTGAAATTTATTATCTTCTCTGCTTAATCGGTCTCTTTGAAGAAGAATCTGAACCTAATTCTTGCTTAGTTCTAGTGGAAAGTGTTTTGGAAGGTAAATCTCTTCAAATCAGGTAGATCAGAGGTTACAGTTCTTCTCTAAAATGTGGTGAATAGTTTGTCCACAGTAGTTCTTCACTGCATGTCCACAGTGGAGTTCACCAACTAATTTTAAAATGTTGCATAATTCTTTCCTGCTGTCGATAATGTTTTCTGATGACTTGAAATTGCTGAAAGATTTCAGTGATTTGGGATATTTTTTTCCTAATTGCTTTAAAGGAAAAAAAAAGTCGCAGATAAAGCAGTGTCAGGCAAAACTGGGTGTCGAAAATGGCTTGGAAAGTCGTATTTTGATGGAGAGACTTTGTCACTCGTTCCCAGTCCAGTTAATAGTGGTGTGGGGTTAATTCTCTCTGGCTGATGTTTCCATTTGGCACAAAGAATCAGAGTGGCGTGTTGAAACAGGGTCAGTACTATAACTCCTGTCTGTGGGCTGAGTATCAGTACGTTGCCTGTAAATGCAGGATTTATTGAGATCGCTCGTCTAACTCACACTTGGAGGTGTTCCACTGAAGCAACTGTCGCTATCCAGGAAACTTGATCTATGGAATTCTGGGGAAAGAAGTAACTCTCACGTGATTTCAACCTGAATTTCCGCACTGCTTTGGGGAGAGTGTTTTAAATAGCCTCTCTGGGAGTTTGTGTGCCACAGTGTGTTATCGTAAGGCACGTTTTTATGGGTTTTCTGGCACCTTTATTCACATCTTCAAGTCTTTGTACAACATTTCAAGTAGCTGTGTTTTAGTTTCTTTAATTTCTTTTTGATGACAATAAAATACCTGATCTAAGGTGAGTTCTCTAGTTAACACTGGCTTTTCTTACAAGCCCATTCCGAGATTCGTGGTTACTGAAATCGCTGGTATGTGCCACAAATGAGCTGAACATAGAGTTTAGAATCCTTTTGTGTTTTGTTCATTATTACCCTTCCTTAAAAACTAAATTAAAAATGGATGCCTCAAGATACTGTTGTTTGGCTTTTACTATTACACGACATTCGGAGAAAGCATCGGTGCTTTGGGTGGTTTATTTCTTTCTCCCCCTTCTGTCAATTGTCCTTTTGGTTTCCAGGTACCTTCTGTTTTGTTTGCTCCGAGTCATCTAATGTCTCTGCTGACGCTTGGGATCAATTCTGCCATGGTGCTGGACTGTGGATATGCAGAAAGCTTCGTGCTGCCTGTATCCTTTAATAATACACACGCAAATTTTCCAGCAATAAGGCTGTTGTGACAAGGTGGTGTTTTTGTAGGCTTAAAGAGTGCTAAAAAGCGATAGGAAGATATCAGCCAGTCTGGCTTTTGACTGTGAGACTTGGGGAATCTGTTGCTTCACAGCCGACGTGCTAAGTCAGCGTTCCCTCGAAACCGGGGAAGGGTGTTCATAACTGCAGCCTTTACATACTAGAGGTTGGTCTTGGAGAAAAGCAGTTAGAAAGGATTTTCAGGAGCTAATGCAAGAGATTGTGGCTGGGAAAAAGTGTTTAGTTCCAGCAGGCTGAAAACTCCTAACAAAAAAAGGAGGATTTCCTGATCTTCGTGTAGATCTATGAGGGAATTCCGATCCTGAGCTGCTGGGGTGCTCTTCCTCTGGGAGGAAAGGCTATCCACAAGTAAGTTCACAGCTACAAACCCCAGCTTACGCCTGATTTGTTTGTGAAAGTTCATCTTTGATTCGTGAGCAAAGACTCCTGTTGAACGTGACCTAAATCCTAACTGTTGCTGTCACAGCAGATTTTACCACTGCTCGGCTTTTGTTAATGTGGTAAAAGCTGTGGAAATCAGATCTGCTTCGCCGTATGCTTAAGACCGTCGGCAAAGGGAATCAATACTGTCCCTTAGGCGTTACACGAGGCTCAGCCTGAGTGAGCGGCTGTCATTAACTAACCGAACGGGCCCTGTTGCAGGGAGCTGGAGTTCCAGTTGCTGGAGCAGTGCACGGTTGATACCGGATTAGCGAAAGGACAAAGCCTTCCGTCTGTGATGGGTAAGGTCTCTTCGATGTGGTGTCTGTGCTGTGAACTTGCACTGGGGAAAGGGATTAGCACTAACAGTGAATAAAATGAGCCTGGTATTCACCACGTCTTACGTGCTCTACTTCCGTATCTGCTTTCATAACTCCTTGCTCTGTATTTAACAAGAGATAAGCCACTCGTAACGGCAGGCTGAGATGAAAGTTCTGTAGTAATTCTTCAGTCTGTTCTGAGAGAAGACAAACTTTTCATTTCTGTTCTTAATATTCTTTTGTAGAAACCTTTAAGAGCTGCTGTCAAAATGACACTTCAATGTGTGAAGTGCAATTCAAACTTAGCTTCATTCTTAAGTTCTCTTTCTACTCAAAAAGCTTTGGTTCTAAGTTATTTTTTCATTTCAGGCTCTGTCCCGGAGGACATAGTTGAGGATATAAAAGGTAAAATGTTCTGCTTCATGAATCTCTGGTTTGTTAAACTGAGCAGAAGAGTTTGATGATAACAGGTGTGTGACAATTTACATTTAGGAATTCGTTTTACCTTCTCTGTTTACATATTGCTTACCTGCTGGAAGGGCTTGGAGAGTTCTTCCTCTTTGAAAGCAAAACTGTCTTTGGGCAGGACTTGGATGAATTCCTATAAAATATTTCACGTGCCACAGATATAAAAATACATACAGTCACAGAAAAGAGCAACTAGTATATATCCCTTGGGCCAAATCAGGAAGAAATCCATCAGTGAAATGCAAAGTAACTTAAATGCAGCTGGTGTTTTTTCAGCTAGAAGTTGCTTTGCGAATGGTGATGGCCTGTGTGGTGAAGGGTTGTGTCCATGTGACGGACCTTTATGAAGGAGTAACTCATTTGTGCCACGTATAAATAAGTGTGTAGTAACACTGACAGCTGAGATACAAATTAAATTGTGCTCTGTCAGTGTAGCCTGGAGGAAAAAAAAAAAACCCTGGAGTTCTTAGAGTGCTGAAAAGTTGCCCTAGGAAAAATACTGCCTGCTTACAGCTCGTTTGAGAAGTGAGCAGGGTCCCATGTGAAGCCATGGCGCAGGACCTGCAGTGGTGTGTTTGACAGCAGAATACAACCCCTGGCTCCTTGTGGTAACCGAAGGCACGATGAGTAATGTCCTTCTGTCTCGAAATCTTAAATGGCTGGCCTGAGAAAGCGAGCTTGCCTGTCCTGGCAGAGCTTCAATGTCAGCTTCGTTTAAACTCATGGTCTATGTGGCATCCGAGCTCTGCTTAAGTGCAGAGACCAGTTTTCTTTGCATTTATTTGATAGTGTCTTGGACTAGGAAAGGCCTTAAGTGTGTGCTCTTCTCTAAATTAAGCAAAATCACTGTCTTTATTGGTGATGAAAGGCTCCAACAAAATGTCTCTTCTGCCTGTTTCTTTTCTACAAAGTCCGGGCTTGCTTTGTGAGTGATCTCCAACGTGGCCTGAAAATCCAAGCAGCCAAGTTCAACATTGATGGCAGCGCTGAGGTGGGTGGAGAATGAAGCTCATCCTAGTCTTTCGAAGTGGATGTAGCCTTTTTGCTCCCTAAAATAATGTGTATTTGTTTTCATTTCTAGCGTCCTTCACCGCCTCCAGATGTGGACTATCCTTTAGATGGAGAAAAGATTCTCCATGTAGTTGGCCCCATCAGGTGAGAAGGGCCATAGCAGAGTAGGTACCTTTAGGAGGATGTATTTTCAACTCAGAAACACATACGTTTTAATGAAATTGAATTTTCATGAAACACTTGCATATGGTTTTAAGACTTTGTGCTGGGCGTGAGGCAAGCCTGTAGTAAGCGGTGTCAGCTTCTCCAGAGGGCTCGTGGTGAAGATGAGAGCAAACAGAGTGGAGGGATGGGGGACACAAACGGAATATTAATGTGTGGTGGTGACAGAGGTTTAGCAGAGTGAATGGGGTGTTGTCTCCTCCCCGCTGGCACCACGTGCTGCACGGGCTGTATGGCAGAAGAGGTGATGATGTGTTGTCAGCAGGAAGCCTGTAGTTATTTCCAGCTCTGCTGTTCTTGAGCATGAGCTCATCATGTCATGTTGCTTCTCATTAACACTCATTTCCTGCCTTTTCAACAGAGACTCCGTTGTGGAAATACTGTTTGAACAGGATAATGAAGAGACCTCTGTTGCCACTTTGATCTTAGATTCACTCATTCAGGTATCTTCATCTTAGAACAATTTATGGAATGCTCCACCCTCAGAGAACCTGCTGTTACAAATGTGTCTGGAGCAACACCCTTGGTGTGGCCGAACATTGAGCACAGCATGATTCCTTAGCAAGCCACCGTGTGTCACCCACTCCGTCATGGTGTTCTTACTCCTTGGAACAGTGCGGCAGTGTTTGTGCTGGGCGTGAGGCAGGAGAGTGAGTCCAGGAGAGTGTTCTAAGGAGCAGTGCTCACCCCTCAGCAGAAGTAATAAACCAGCTTGTGTTTATGCAGGGTCGAAGCTCCACGTTTGTAGCGAGGAAGCATTAGCTCATTCTCAGTGTTAAAGGAGTTACGCTGCTTGAACTGAGATGACACTGGAGTTCTGTTTCTTCCTTTTTCCAGGTGCTTTGCTCAGAGTTAGACTTTGAGTCCTGCAGACTGCTGGTTTACCTCAGGTAGAATAAAATGAGTTTGGACATCTCTATTACAGGCAGTCATTTAATTAGACTTGTGGAAAAATGTGTTGGCATATACAAACTGCTTCATTTCTAATATATTTAGGAAAAAAGCCCATTAGAAAACCACTATAAATGGAAATTTTCATTACCTAGTGGTGTATTTATGTTAATTAAAGTTGACTTTAAAGTTATTGATGCCTTTTAAATTAGTTTGCTGAGACATAATTTACTGGCGAGCCAAGGCCTGGATGGCTTGACAAACGCTGCAGTTAGCATTGCTTATAAAAACAAATGATGTAACAGGATCCGCGCCTGCAGCCCTCACCTCTGCCTCTAGGCATTTACCTGGCGCTGCTCTTCGGCCGGAAGACAGACAGACGTTACATTTCTGAGTGTTAAAGAGCATCCAGTTAGTGCCTCTGGACAAGGGGACCGCCGCAGCCTGGAATTGTTTACAAAGGGACAGTGCAGAGGGCAGCTTGTGAGGGCACAACTGGCAAAACTTGGTCTGCTGGTGCCTTTGTGTCCTCTGGCTGGATGATCTGATGCCTCAGGCAAGCTCCAGTAGAAACCTTTTCTGCCACCGAGACTTGCAGCACCTTTCTCCCACGTGGAGCTGAAAAGAGGCCATCTCCTGTGTGACAGATTTCCCTCTCTGAGAGCACTGGTTGAGGCATCACCTCTCTGGCACATCTTCTCCCAGAACTCGTGGGAATTACTGTCACTGGCTGCTCTCTCTGTTGTCTTGGCCTGTCTTGGCTGAAGGGCTTTACAGGGACTCCCAATGTGCCCGTAAAAGCACCAGCTGGGCAGTTCCACAAGTCTGGGGAAAAAATTCCCTTGGTTATATTTCAGGTGAGAGGCAGCAGCTGAAGCGCAGAGAAAGACTGACAGAATTTCTGACGGACCTGTGAATGCTGCTTCACGTGACTTCAGTTAAAGTGTTTGGGTTTGGTTTTTTTTATTATTGTTTGCATTAGTGTCCCATAGACACCAGGAAGCAGCTGGCAGAGAACTTGGTTGTCATCGGTGGCACCGCTATGTTGCCAGGATTCCTGCACAGGCTCATGGCTGAAATCAGATACCTGGTAGAGAAACCGAAATACAAAGAAGTACTTGCCACTAAAACCTTCAGAATTCACACTCCACCTGCCAAACCCAACTGCGTGGCCTGGCTGGGAGGTAAGAATGCAAACAGCGGCGGTACAGAGTGAAAACCAGACCTTCCCAGTTGGCTTTGTCATGAACCGACAGCAGTAAAAAACAGGCGAGCTGTCGAAACCGAGCTGCAGCGGAGCTGCCTGGGATTGTTGCCCTCCTGGAAGAAACAGTGTGGAGTAAAGCTCCCTCAGGGCCGTTTGGAGGGCAGAATGGCACTGCAGGTTGCGGAGCTTTGACCAGGTGACGTTTGAAACAGAAGGGTGGGAGATGAGGTGGTGACTGCAGTGCAGGACGGAGTGACCGCTGTGTGGTGGCACCAGTGGAGGGGTTAGAGCAGAGACCGGCCGCGTGCAGAAAGAGCTGCCCGAGTTAAAATCGGGTGTAATTAGTGACTGAGGGGCCATGAGCGATGGAGAGGCCGGAGGCTGCCAACTCCCCGTGCTGTTCTCGGGAGCCAGTGACACACAGAGCAATTCTGTGAGGGGTTTTGGATGCTGTTAGGGACAAAGAAGGACTTGCCGTGGCTAGCAGCTCTTTCTGGGAAGGTTCTGAGGTCATTAGGAATTCATGCCTTCCTAAACCTGCAGTTAGTGAGCTGAACCCATCTGGTGTGTGTGACCTGTGAAGGTAGATTTTATTTCCATATGCTTTGAAATGTGATTATTTATAGAAGAAGAATAGTTGAGATTCCTGATGGGAAGAAGTAAAAAAAAGCATTTCAATATATCAGATTAATAGAACATTATTTTTTCTTTCCCCCATTAATGTAGGAGCCATTTTTGGAGCCCTTCAGGACATACTGGGGAGCCGCTCTGTGTCCAAAGAATATTACAGCCAGACGGGCCGCATCCCTGACTGGTGCTGCCTTAATAATCCCCCTCTGGAGATGATGTTCGATGTTGGGAAAGCGCCCCCACCGCTGATGAAGAGGGCTTTTTCTACCGAGAAATAAGCACCTAAAGGCTCCTCGAGGATCCTCCTCATCTCTTTCAAGTAGATATAGATGTGCTGGCTTTTTGCTTTCTTTTATATTGTCATCTGTGTGTAACACTATTAAATAGGAACAATGTGGCGGTTTGGAACCGGGAGTATGCTAGTAGGTACTAACGCTATTTAAAACCGCATCCAGTTATAGTTGAAAAACTTAATTCCAGCAACTACCGTGTGATTTTTGTCCACTCCTGAAGAAATTCTGTGCCGTCATTTGTCGCTGCTGAGTTGTTTGTTATTTATCTGTACAGTAAATGACACTGTTGAGAGACTTTGTTTTAAGATATTTTGATTTTTAATATGCTTAGAAGAACAGAGGGCAGACTACTCCGGGAGATGTCCACAGAAGCTTTTCTGCCACATTGTGTATTAAAATATTCCACCCTTGCATCCTGTGTGAGGAGTGATTTGGGGCTGTTCAGCAAAGGGGCTGGGGCAGTGTTTCCCCTGGCCACAGTCATTCTCAAATAGTGCTGAGCTAACAGCTCTTCCAGTATCTCCTTGCCAAGAAAGAATCCAGCCACCTACGGATTATCCACGGAGCCGTGAGGAGGCTTTGAATCTCTTACTGAAACATCAAGCTCAGAAGTCACTTCTTTACCCATCAGAAATATTAAACTTCACTGTCCCACAACAACATGTTTTAAATGAAAACACCATACGAAGTTCATGGCTTAAGGAGTGAGATGTACCTGTGGGTGTTATCACTGTACTGAGGAACTGCCGGCTCGCGGACAGGCTCTTGGCAATGCTGTGACTTCGCTTGTGTTGTCTGGGCCACAACAACTCCCTACAACGCTCCAGGCTGTGGGAAGAGCGATTGGAAACTGCCCAGGGGGAAAAGGACCTGGGAGTGTTGGTCAATAACCGGCTGGAGAGGAGCCAGCAGTGTGCCCAGGTGGCCAAGAAAGCTAATGGCATCCTGGCTTGTACTGGCACTGGTGTGGGCAGCAGCACCAGGACAGGGATTGTCCCCCTGTACTGGGGGCACTGGAGAGACTACACCTCAAATCCTGGGTTCAGTTTTGGACCTTCACTCCCAGAAGGTCATTAAGGGGCTGGAGCGTGGCCGGAGAAGGGCAATGAAGCTGGTGCTGGTCTGGAGAACAAGTGCACTGAGGAGCAGCTGAGGGTGCTGAGGGTGTTTACCCTGGAGAAAAGGAGGCTCAGGGGAAACCTCGCTCTCGACAGCTCCCCAACAGGAGCTTGGAGTGAAGAGGGCGTCAGTCTCAAGTGACAGGAAAGAGGAAACAGCCTCAAGCTGTGCCAGGGGAGGTTTAGGTTGGATATTCGGAAAAAATTCTTTACAGAAAGGGTTGCCAGGCACTGGAACAGGCTGCCCGGGGCGGTGGTGGATTCCCCATCCCTGGAGGGGTTTCTCAGCCCTGTCGATGTGGTGCTGAGGGACAGGGGTCAGTGGGGACCTGGCAGTGCTGGGGCAAGGGGGGTACTCAGTGATCTTAAAGGTCTCTTCCAACCAGATGATTCTGTGATTCTGTGGTACTGAGGGAGGAGCCCTGCCGTGGGAAAACGCACACGCTTCCATTCCGCTGCTGGGCTGGGTTCGGTTTGTCACCATCCTCACTGTCCTTCCGTAACGCTGCTGTGAATCAACCCTGCTCGGGGTGCTGTGGCTCCTGGTGAGCGCTCCAGCAGTACCGGTGCATCGCAGCAGCAGCGTGGCTGGGGAGAGGGGGTTCCCCTGGCCACTAAATGTGCCACCAACGTGCCCATCTTGATTTGCTGGTGACTCTGCTGCTGTCTGTGGGTTACTGAGGTTTAAATGCTGCTCTGAGGAAATTTTTAAACTGCCGCCTTCCTGCTTCAGATGAGCTGTCTGGCTGTTACATGGGATCACAGCCGGGTGTAGCTGTGAGTAGTTGTTAATGGCTGTTGTATCCCACACCCCTGGGATGAGGGTGGTCTTTCAGAGATCATTTCCGTAGTCCTCAAAGCATGGGCCAGCGCTGCTTCGCACCGTGACACCCTCCAGTCTCCGGGTTTCCAGGTCAAACGGGCTGCAGTTAGCGTGCAGAGAGCTTTTCCGCGGCAGCCTGAGGGTGAGGATGGTGCACTGTGACATGGAAACAGGGTCTTCAAAGTGTCCTGGGTTGTGTTCTGTCAGTCTGGACTTGGAAAAGTGGATTACAAGCTATTGCTAGATACCGCTGCTCCCGTTGTGTCGGGTATTTTGTACTCTTTCACATCGTGGGGTTCTTCTAGTGCTGGATTGCGTCTGTAAGGCTGTGGGTAATGGTTTCAGTTCCTTTGGGATGTTCATTCCCCAGCAGGTGCCTCAAGTTGCAGCATTCCCCTTGTTTTCTGGAGCGCTGGGGACCTTCACTCTTAATTTGTCCCCTCTTACCAAGCCGTTTGTATCCCTCTGGCAGTGAGACAGGGCCACGGGGTCGTGTGTGCGTCAAGGGCAGAGCCCCACTGCGCAGTGGGCTGCACTGCCCCCCGTGCCCTTTTCCTGAGGAATAACACCGAGGGAGTGGGCAGGAGACTCGAGGTCCAACCACTTCTGGCAAGAAAACCTGTGGATGAGGAGCGACGGAGTCTGACGGTGCCCGAGGTTGACCCGTCTGGAGCAGCCTTTGGCAAGGGTTGGGGATATTTGTGCTTGTCTGAGTGATTGCAACAGTTATGCTTAATAAAAATGGATAAACCCGCCGTTTTTGGAGACCGGGCTGCTACACCCCGGTCTTAGCTCGTTCCCAGTTGTGATGTGGTTACAGGCTTCCTAAACAGATGCTGTTTCAGTACACAGCGCAGAGAGCCGTCCCGAGGCCTGGGTAAAGAGCCTTCACACCCCAGCACTGCTGCTCCTTTTCCTGCATAAGGTGATATCTGGGATGCAGCTCCGCCACCCAGACCCTGTCTTGCCTCAGTGAGAGCCGGGCTAGAGCGTACCATGGCTTGCTCTGGGAAGAGGAGTGTGCCCTCGGCAGGAGTCCGTCCCGTGGAGCCGTGACTCAGCCTGCCCAGGAGTTCTCAGCGGGAAGGATTCGCAGAGGAGGCGCAGCTCCCGCAGAGCCCGTCCGTGGTGGTGCAATGATGTCATGTTTCTGAGCTGCAGCAGACTGCAGCTGAGGAAATTCAGAGTATTCTTAGCCCTTCCTTTTCCAGGGGTGTTTCTGTACTGCTGTCTGCACGTACCCTGGGACCTTTCACAAACGTGGCACGTTCTGCCACCTCGCCCTGGTTCTCCCCCTCTGCTCTGCTCTTCTCCTGTGGTTTCTGCATGGCTGAACAGCCTCAACAGCTGCAGGATCAGAAATCCTGGCTGTGTCCCTGGTTTAAGGTTTAAGAGCAGAATGCCACAACTGTTAAGGACAGAAATGAGATTCTTATTTCCTCGAAGGGGTGAGGAAAGATGATCTCCTGCTTTTCAGCACAACTAGCCCTGGAAAGCCCTTAGAGATCCTGAAACACGTCACCGTGTGGGAAGGGATTTGGCGTATTTTTGTTCAGCCTGAAAGATGTGGTTCTTCCCTGCCTGGCACGGCAGGGCACTGTGGGTCCTCGCAGCAGACAAATTCACTGTGTTTTATCGGCAAGGACAGAGACAGACACAAACCCCCGCAGTAAGCGGAGGGTTTTCCTCTGCCGTCCCTGATTCTGGAGTGGCTGTTCCTGACGGTTGGTGTGAACCAGCTGCAAACGGCTCC
>NW_010413438.1:14087-14749 GCF_000710305.1 Buceros rhinoceros silvestris
CGCCTCCAGCCAAGCGGAGCCCGGCAGCACGGCGCCTTGCAGGCTGCCCGTACCCACGCTGCGTCTGCGGGAGCTGGTCTCCGCGGGAAGGACCTTTAACTCATTCCCCCCATCGCCCTTTTCATGGAGTATCTCAAGTTGGAAGAGACGCATAAGGATCACCGAGTCCAAATCCCTGCTCCTCCTAAGACTAAGCCCTGTCACTAGGCATTGTCCAGACACTCCTTGGACTCTGCCAGGCTTGGTGCCGTGACCTCTTCCCTGGGGGGCCTGTCTCAGTGACCCGCCATCCTCTCAGTGAAGAACCTCTTCCTAACGTCCAGCCTGAGCTTCCCCTGACGCAGCTTCATTCCTTTACCTCGTGTCCTACTGCTGATCACCAGAGAGAGACCGGCACCTTCGCTGCCCAAATCGAGGAAGCTGTAGGCTGTGATGAGGTCACTCCTCGGTGATGAGGTCGCCCCTCAGTGATGAGGTCACCCCTCAGTGATGAGGTCACTCCTCAAGCCTTCTCCAAGCTGGACAGACCAAGTGGCCTCCGCCGCTCCCCTCTGTCTTGCCCTGAAGGCTGGTGGCCCCGCTGCTCCGGACACGCTCTCGCAGTCCGGCGTCGGTGTCCCCAGGCACCCACCGCTGCGCCCGGGACTCGACCTGCCGCGTCG
>NW_010413439.1:0-6347 GCF_000710305.1 Buceros rhinoceros silvestris
TCACACTCCCCCAGGACATTCAGATAACACCGGATAGGGATCCAGTGATAGTTGCCGTTCTGATTGTCACCTTGCCCAGTGATGAATTTTATTGACAAAGAGCTTGCAGGCATCTTGCTGCAGACAAGTACATGTCTTAGTGACCTGGACTTTGCGCTGGGACTGTCCTCTTCTACAATAGGAAATCTTTAACTAGAGCCTAGGACAGAAGATACTGTTCAGTTGTGAGGAAATGGTGTTTAAAGGCTTGTTTTAGCAAAATAAAAAGTAATTTTGAGAAATGCATTCTTTTGTAAAGGTCCTTTTAAAAATGAAGAAATCACGGGCTGTGGATGAGCACAAGCATTTCATAGTTTTGAGAGGATCTTGTAACTTAGCTTGTAACTTGTCAGATGAACTGGGTGGAACTTGGTTCATTGTTCTGAGAACACTGATCACGTTGTTCTTGTGATCTTGCCAAGTCTAGACTGATAAATGAGCTAGCCTTGTTGCTTGCAGGATGCTCTTAGCTCACGTTCAGTGTGTGTATTCGCAGAGAGCATTGCATTTTCTCTAACTGTTAAGGTCTTTCTGGCCTCCTGATACTTCGTGACTTCCTTATTGAGCTCCTGTACACAGAACTGCTGTAACTGAAGATTGTATGAAAACATTGGTACATCTCCTTACAATGGTGTTACTGGATTTTAACACAACTTTTTTCTTTCTCTTCTGATTCTAGGAATGCTTCAATTCTCCATATGGAACCCAATATTTTAAGGAGTATGCGGAGAAGATCCCTGGGGAATCAACACAAAAGCTGGCAGAGGTTGCAAAGGAGTGCAGCGTGTATCTCGTTGGAGGTAGTTTCCTCTTAGTGACCACCTCATTGAGGGGAGAAAGGGGTAATGTCTGTTAGTGCGGTTGCATCAAAATTCCATATTACACAGTGGGGAAAATCTTTGCTGTTGCTTTTACAAAGGATCCATTCCAGAAGAGGATGGTGGAAAGCTATATAATACGTGTACTGTCTTCGGGCCTGATGGTACTATGTTGGCAAAGCACAGGAAGGTAAGATGGCAGAATATTGTTATCAAAAGGTTTCTCAGAAATGTTGCACAACTGATTTCATCTGTGCCTAAAGGTGATGTGAATTATTAGAATCTTGCATTAATAATAAGCTGTGCAGTGTTGGTAAAATTGCATGTAATTTTTATGTGGGACATGTAAACACCGCTTCCAAAGGTGGTCATATATTCGTTCTGGATAAGGATGACAAAATGCAGAAGGCATAATTGGCTTTTTCCAGATGCTGGGAGAACTGTGGAAAAGAGTAAGTCCTGATCCAACTCATCTGCGCACCTTGGACTAGATCTAAAACACAGTGCCGCTGAAGTGAGATCAGGATTTTCCCTCAGGTTCCAAATGGATTTAATCCTCCTGTTCTCATACATACTGTTCTTTACGTGTTTTCTGTGGTGCATTCACGATTAGTGCAGACAACCAAAGTCCAAATTCCGTAGTGAAGCTGTGTCTGCTGTTTGTGGTAGATGCTCGCTGTCGTCTTCCCCCTGGACATTGCTTTGTGCCTACTAAGAAACTACCTCATATTCCTCACTGTAGAGTTTCTGTTAGTCTGACTATGCATACAGGTATCATTCCTTAGGTGAACAAACAGCTTTTTTTTTTCTTTTCCTTGAAAGAAAAGAGAATGCGAGGCTACTTAGAACAAATGAAGTGGTGCAAAATACCTGTGTTGCCTTCCATCTATCATACCACACCAGTCCGCAAGCTTGGTAGTTGTTTGTAGAATGAGTGCAGGCTTGTACTGTGTAAATAGGAATGAATAATAATATTAAACCAGCTGTATCATTAGGAAGCTCCTGTCAGGAAGAGAACCTTCCATTGCAAAGGAGGGATTAGGACTCTGCAGGGGCTAAGAGGCATCTGCATAGTTGAAGTCATGGGAACTTTATGACTCAGTGAAGGCTTCGCAGGAATGAAGACTCAAATCTGAGAGCGAAAAATATTACCTGCTTTAACATACTTTAAAATCATCTTGTCAAATTCAAGACTTCTTATATGTACCTTTTCTTTTGCAAAAATACTCATTAGATCAGGATACCTAGTTAGTTTGCAGGGATTCCTTCCATGAAGAAGATAAAGAGCCATACTACAAATTAATTGTTATATTTTTAGCTGGTTTTAACTACTCTTTCTTACTGCATGGGAGAAGGACAGAGCATCCTATCTGGTAAGCAATGTAAACGTTTGATACGTGCATCACTTGGATCACAGGGATTATATGTGGTGTTTAAAATGGCCAGTCTTTTTTTTTTTTTTTTTTTTTTTTTCAAATAACTTTGGGCACCTGTATTTTTATAAAGAAAAAAAAATGCTTCAAGTCACCTTTAGGTGATGTCACAATCTTAAGCAATATTTAATTGGGATCCTGACAGAAGAGCAGTCTAGATAACAGTAACTAGAAAACACATGCCCAATGGAACGAGGGGCAAACACCAAGCCAAGAAATTGTTATTAACCGTACTATAATTACAGGTTCATTTGTTTGACATTGATATTCCTGGGAAGATAAAGTTCAAAGAGTCTGAAACACTGAGCCCAGGGAATAGTTTCTCCATGTTTGATACTCGTGAGTATAAGACCAGCCCTCTCTTTAACGAGCTCTACCGCAATAACACTACAGTCATTCTGGAGTTCTTTCCCTCACCCACCCCCTCGTGGGGGGCAGCAATGGATTTTTAGACTATCAGATTTATATTAGGCATTTAACAACCATGGCAAATATAGTTTAAGTTTGTTCCAAGTGTGTGATCAGTCCTGAAACTTATAAAAAGGCAGTATCATTGCAAAAGGACAGAAGAGTAGAAAGGGTTGAAGCATACATTGTGGCATTGCCCTTAAATAGTGGTCCTCTTGATCTGTTGAAAAGAAGTTACTGTATTTTTTTATAACAGTTACATCTTTAAAATGGTTCTTATAAAACATGGCTTGGAAAAGAATACATGTAGCAAACAGCTACACTGGCACATTGTTTCATGTGAGGTATGATATAATAATGGAGACAATCGTCTGTAAATCCCATTCCAATATTCTTGAATCAACCACATCAGATAAAAAAGCAAGACACCTCCTCTGCCCACCCCTTCCCCACCTGCCCCGTGTTAAAAAATTTACACATCCTGGTTACTGAGTTCTCTGAAGAAGCGTCTTGTCTCCCTGGTCAGTGTTTTCTCCTTGCAGTGTGCATGCTGTAAGAAAGTACATGACTAGTTTCTATAGTCCGTGGAGAGCAGTGAGTGCTTTCTTTTCTTGAGAAGGAAATAACTGAAAAACCTGCAGCTAAACTTCAGGGAGGAAGACACTGCCCACAGACCTAATATGACATGATTTTGTGGAAATGGCTTTTTTTTAAAGGGTAGATAAACTGCTTCTCACAGTCTTCCTCTTGTCATGAAGTATGAATTCCACCCCATCCCCAAATAGCCAATGCTTTTTAGAGATAAGGATACGCATTTAAATATAGCTCCTTTTATTACTGTGAGACATAAAAAATAACAGCTGTAATGTTATTGCAGGATGGCTACAGGGAGTCTTGTGACTCTGCTTGTGACAGCGATATGACTGTTGTCTCTTGTGTTTTGAGAACAGCGTACTGTAAAGTAGGACTGGGCATCTGCTACGATATCAGATTTGCTGAGATGGCTCAAATCTATGGACAGAAAGGTGAGGCTGGGTCTCCTGAGCAAGCATGGTTAGCCCGGAGGCCTGAACTGCTGGGCCGTTTCCGGGTGGTAGATACTGGGCAATTGTGGTCAAGTATGACCAGGCACTGGTATCCTCACCCAGTAACACAAAATGCAGCTTGTGGCCAAGACTTTGTTATTCAAATGAGCATCTGTTCTGCTTGAGTAAAGTAACAACCACTTCCTGATACACAGTGGGATGGGTACATCCCCACACTGGGTAAGGTTTCTCGGGGTGTCACACACAGACAGGCTCCATTTGGGGCAGAGGACGGGAACCGTAAAAGAAACCTCACCTTGAGTCTCAATGTGAAGGTCTGCTCTAGGATAAACCATCTTTTCCTTGATGATGGTTGGGTTCTAATTTTCTTTTAATAAAGGTTGCGAGCTGCTGATTTATCCAGGAGCTTTTAACCTGACCACAGGACCAGCTCACTGGGAACTGCTACAAAGGGGGCGGTAAGAACAAAGTAACAGTTTATCCTCCTGTTCCAGAGTGGGTTTTAGCTTGTGGAACTGAAACTGTTTCCCTGTTCCAAATGACACTGTGCATCAGAAGTGGTGCTGCAGGGCCACTGCTATTGGAGCTGCCCTGTTCCCCAAGACTTGCCTGCGACAACAAAATTATTTTGCTGTCAAGGAGAAAAGCAGGAAATGGTTATCTTTTACGCCTGCCAGCCCCTCCGCAGTTAGCAGTTACGCCCTTTCAAAGACCTTTTCCCTATGGCTCTGCAAGCACCCTTCACATGCACACTTCCAGACAGAAGAGCCAATTACCATTTCAGAACTGTTCCAGTACTCCCTGACGTTCTTGAATGCATTACGTGGTCAGCTTCAGTCAACTTTGCTACCTACTGAATGAGCATGTAATTTATTCTATCACTAACGCTGGAGCCCGTGCTACAGACTTCTCTTTCCAGGCACTGCTTTCTCTGACCTTCATATAATTCACAGTTTTGGCTAGTCCTTAGAAGGATGTATAGCTTACCCTTTAGAGTGAATTCTTTCTCTTCTGCTTAATTAATTGGTGGTATAAAAAAAAACAAAAAAGAAATTCTACTCACTTTTTCCCCCTTTCTTCCCTCATCTTTCTGTGAACACAGAGCTGTTGATAATCAGGTCTACGTAGCTACTGTATCTCCTGCTAGAGATGAGAAAGCATCCTATGTTGCCTGGGGACACAGCACTGTAGTAAATCCATGGTGAGTTCAGAAAAGAAAACAAAAGACACCTTTTCTTGGTAAAAAACTGTTTTATTTGACAGTCACATCAGTCCCACATTTCCATCTACTCTTAAAAATATCCTAAGTTCTTCGTAAAAAGCATCTGAGACTTTAAGTCTATGTTCTCAAAATCATCCTTTAAAACAGTCTGACTGAAGACAAAGAAACTAAAACTGTTTTAACAGTATGAGTTGTTTTCGGTAGCAAAGAAGCTCCTTAGTACTAGTATTTAGCATTACTTAAGCCGCTGAGCTTTTCAGCTGGCCCCTGAAGTTCAGTCCATTGTATACAATGCATTATGGTAATTCCGGGTGCAGAACTGAACTGTCTTAAAGACCTTACACAAAATTACTTCATTTATTTCCTCAAAGAACAACACTGCTTGGACATAAGAAAGAAGAAGAAGAATGTCTTCAGCTAGATGAGACATATTCTGACTTCAACAGAAGTCATGCAGGTGCACAGGAGGTAAAAGCGACCATATCTTCAGGCAGTTACTTCCCCCCCCCAAAAAAAATCCAATAGTTCTCTTCCAGATGCTTGCAAAATAAAAGCTTTATCTATGTCTTGGGCTTTTAACTTTACACGATGAAAGGCAGTGACAGAACACCTAGATACATAATGTTCAGTAGCTCATGCAGAGTAAAAGTATGCTCCTATGAAAAGGCAGTGGGAGCTGAAAGGAGAAAGTGTTGGTCTTTGCCATATATGGTTGTCCCTGGTAAAGTTATTTTCCTCTGAGGTATACTGCACTCTGATGTGCCCAGGTTCTCATAGCAGCTCTTACCACGATTCTTGATCTTTGGAAAAACAATCATGCCAAGTGTGTATGTCACATATAAAATGGGCCACATATAAATCCTGGAAGCTATTTCTGTCATGCCAGAGTTATGAATTATGATGCTATTTCTAGGATAGCCCTGTCTTTGCAGCTGTGGACATGAAGGGTAGGAACTCCCTTTTGTACAAACACCAGCAACTGAACCGATGCCTTGCGATCTGTGTTAGTGCTGTGAACAAATGTGCTTAATTTTGCAGGGGTGAAGTCATAGCCAAAGCTGGGGCTGAGGAAACAGTTATATACACAGATATAGGTAAAGTGGTTTTCTCCTGCTTATTTTCTTGAGTGCAGGTCCTGAGACCAAGGAGAGAGTTTAAGTCTGTGGGTTTGCATGTCGCTACGGATGATGTGGTATTCCCATCTCTTCTCCACCTTTCCTAGATGATTAAAGCAAGAACAAGCAGCACTGGAATATACTCCTTGGGTTTCCTTATGAGGAAGCTGCCATCTTAAGAGAGGGCTAAGCTGAGGCTTCCCTTCAGCCCTGGCTGCCCAGTTGCAGTGCCCTGCAGACCCCTTCGCCATGAAAGCCACTCTTTC
>NW_010413439.1:6425-17421 GCF_000710305.1 Buceros rhinoceros silvestris
CGTGCCGTGACACCCCGTCCCCATGAAAAGCCCCTCTTCCCCCTGCCTCTCTCAGAGCAAGCCAGCAGCTTTCCTTTTTGACTGCTGTTCTAATAGCTCTTTCTTCCCTCCCTGCAGATCTGAAGAAACTCACAGAAATACGTCAACAAATTCCTATTTTAAGCCAGAAGCGTTGTGATCTCTACAGCACCGAGATGAAGGAGTGAAGCTGGGTGAACCGGGAAGGCTGCTGCTTTCATTGTCAGAGGGATTCCCTTACCGCCAGCAGCTTTCCTTTTTGACTGCTGTTCTAATAGCTCTTTCTTCCCTCCCTGCAGATCTGAAGAAACTCACAGAAATACGTCAACAAATTCCTATTTTAAGCCAGAAGCGTTGTGATCTCTACAGCACCGAGATGAAGGAGTGAAGCTGGGTGAACCGGGAAGGCTGCTGCTTTCATTGTCAGAGGGATTCCCTTACCCGTTGCTCCACAATCTAGTGCTAAATGTGCCAGTTAATTAAAATGTGTTGGTGAAATTCTCAAATTGATGCAAATACAGCTTTTCTATCTTCTCTCCTACCTTAGTATTTTATAGCTAGGATAAAGACGGGGGTGAAATCAGTTAAACACAGTAATAGTTAACATTTCTTTTTATGCATCACGATGTTTCAGTTACCTTTTTTGAGGTTTTTTTGAAGGACATAGAAATGGGAACCTTGTTCTCTCTGGAAATCCTCTGACGTCAGCTTTGGCATTATGAATTCTTCAGTGACTTACCAGATAATCTAGAGGCATGATTCTTCTACCCCGTCTGTCTTAGTTGTATGTGCCTTAACAAAGTTCCTTGGATGCCAAACAGACAAACTCCTGCTCTGTACCACTTCAGGACAATGCAAGAAGCTGCCAGACAGAACGACTACTACAGAAGAATCTGTAACAGGTTTTGGTTCATGTGTCCTGCCTACAACTTACATATTAAATTCTCCTTACTGCAATTCCTGTTTATTGCTGAAGTGATGCAGGTTTCTCTTTTGATAGACCAATTCACGTGCCACCACACCGCTGCTCTTATACTGCTTTCTTAATATCGTGTCTGAATGGGCTTTAATTCTGCTGCCTGGCAGTCTTCACTTGAAAAGGCTGAGGGGAGCCAGTCAAAAGGGTTAGAAAAAACCCCTTGCACTTACTCAGTCTTTCTGCCCACTATTTTCCAGAAGACAGGTATTAGGTCTGTGGTTTAAAGATGAAAATTAATGGTTAAATTAAGCCAAAGCCTGAGTCCTCTTTCCCCTCAAAAGACAGGTCACACCATTCCACTCAGTGGCATTATCTATTCCAGCAGGCATCTTTTGGTCTGTACTTATCGCTGAATTTGGTGTACATATTGTACTGGAACTCTTAAAAAAAGAAGCCACAGAGCATAAGGTGAAAGGGAAGATTTATTTGTTGAAAAATAAATATAAAAAAATTAACAATTTACCATTTCAGTAAAGTCTCCTGCATTAATTAGTGCCTCCCACATACTCAACAATTGGCCATCACTGGGCTCCAACTTCTAAATCATAGCAACTATTATACATCTGTTTTTTTAAACTACTCCATCTGTCTTTCCCTCCCCTCTCTATACTAGTTTAACATGCAGCAGAGCAGGAACTAAATACTATCTATGGAGGATTGAAGAAGTGCAGAATTCTCATGGGCTGACCACTTAATTTAAAAAAATGCAAAGTGCAGTCTGCAACGGACAACAAATCTGTGGCCTGGACTCTCCTCCCCTCGACTCCCAGATGACAGTCTGTAGCAAGCTACCTTGGTGAGCTCAGCTCAAGAGGTGACATGAGCGCAGTCCTCTTCAGTCTGGCAGGACCTTGTTTTTAGTTGGGTGTTTTAGGGCTCTGCAGTGCGATCCACTCAGAAGGGATACAAATAGGACTGTGAATTTTTGGTGGTTTCAATGACAAAAGTACGCAAACAGTTCTCAGCTAGGTAATACTTAAAGCAGTCAATACTTACTTAACCTTTGTGTTGGTAGAAAACAGGCACTTTAAGTATCCATATTATACATATGCACCAGTATTCTATAAGAACAGAAACCAGCCACTAACAACCCTGAAATAGCTCCAGAATTTCAGCATGCAAGAGTTTAAACTGTTTTTAGAGATATGGCACAAAACACAGAAGTACCTGTTGTATCAGGCAGTCTTATTACCACTGCAGCCGGGAAGCCTGGTCAAAGCTGCATCTAAGCAGCTCTTAATAATTCCAGAATTAAGTTACAGTACAGCCACTGAGTAAATGTTAGCTCCCTCTTCGCTTTCAATCTGCAATTAGAGTCTAGTAATCCAAGTCACAACTTCCAATCTCCGCTTTGGCAAACCTGTCTATAACATAAGCAACAGGGATTTTATGTGATCAGACTTAAGATACAAGACAACTCAGTACAGAAGCGCCTTCCTAGAGGCCTAGGTGTACACCGGGTTTATCCAAGTCTTCAGTATTATCTTCCTATAGTATTTAAACAATTTTTTTTTTTTTTTCAAAAGCAGTAATACTTGTTTTACTTCAGCTCTTGATCCCTACTAAACAAAGCTTTTATCAAAGGTCACACGCACACCTGGCTTAAAGCAAAACCTCAACTATCGTAGCCATTTAGAAAAAAGAAACAACACCCTCTTTCACTACAAGGATCCACCTGCATACACACAGTAAGTAACAGGGTGTTGGCCACTCAACTTCCCAGCCTTCCTGGCTGGACTTCCTTTCCTTCGTAATCTTCAGCTCTTCAGATCATACCTCGGGGGGTGACGGAAGCAACCAGAGCTAAGTCTTGTAATTCCATGCCTTCTCCTCCTTTTCTCCTTAAATGTTGAAGCAAGAGAAGATTACAGGGGGTCAGTCATTACTAGTTCTTCCTAAGATTCAGAGCATCCTCAAATAAGCACAGAGAGCACCACTGTAGAGAGCACTTTCATCAAAACCTGTTCTTATACATGTCAGAGAGAGATACTTGAAGGTACTCTTTTATTTTTTCAGTTTACAGGCGATACGTCATTTACAAAAAAAAATTACAGACAACGAATCCTTTCAGTGCAGTTTCAAACTAGGTCAAGAACAGGCAAAAGTCTGTGATGATTTGGAATGCTAGTATTCGACAGCACATGCTTTTTTCCCTTAATTGATTGTGGGATAAGGAATAGGGTACAGGTAGGGTGACGAGGAGAAAATGCCTATGAGAGTAAGGCCATGCGAATAAAAACTCCTGAGGAGAATGGGACACATCAGTCAGTCCAGCCTATTTTTGTTCTCAGGTTATTGATGCAGAGATTGGAAGTTCCAGAAGACGTTTGACGCTTGTTATGTGCCGTGCCCTTAGTACCTTCCCATGCCTTCAATTCTACACCAACGCTATGATTTCAGATCACCTACTTGAGCGAGCTAAAATACAATGTTTAAATCTTTATGTCTACTCCCCACCATTTGAATTCTCAACTGTAGTTGCTGGGAGAAAGGAAGGTCAAGTTGAAAAATACAAACTGCTGCTATATGGTGGCACGACTAGAGAACAAGACAGTTTGACCACAGCATGGTTCATTTCTTTAAAAGATTAAATACATTAGACAGTTCAGCACAAGCAAATCAATGATTTCAGGATGGAAAGAAGCCCAAATTAGTGTATCATAAATTAAGCTACATCAGTTAAGTATCTGCATAAGGTTTATCCAGCCACATCAATCCAGGGAGAAGCAAAGACGGACTGACTTGATTTCCATACCAGAAAGATCAACCCAAACCAAGACAGCCTTCAAGAAAGATCCTAGCTAGAGGAAGACAGTTTATATTAGTATTTAATAATTTGCCCATCTGCTATTTGCAGAACAGTTATTTTCTTTCTACAGTATCTGTAATCTTGGACAAGACAGGGTCTAAAGGACAAGGAAATCAGTACAGATTCTAAGTCCATTATTTGAAGTTTCAGCCTATGCTTTGTTCCTCATCTCGCTTAATCCTGCAAAAGGGCTATTACAAGGAGCAGATCAGAACACAGTAGTCTCTAGAGACTGAAGAGAATTTAGACAATCTATTAGCTGTTACATTAAAGCAAGAGCGTCAGAGATTACAAAGTTTATGTGCAAGCATGACCTTACCTTGGCAGCTCTACTCCCGGCAGTGCTTTCTGTTCTTGAAAGTCCCTCTGAACCCTCCAGAACAGCTTCCTGTGACATTCAGGTAAGGACTGCTGCACAAGAACACGGCCTTTCTTCCAGTAAAACCAACACTGGAGCAGCATTGCCTGACCTCCTTCCCCCAACCCACCTCTTTTAGCTCTCCCATGCAGTATGCTAGGGCTTTCTGGGGTGAGGATAAGGAATATCAAATTAATTTCCTAATAGCTGCCACAGGACTATTTCTAAGTAAGTTATGCAGGGGGTGGGAGGGGTTTTAAGGGAAGATTGTGCATGCTTGCATACATTTACAGGGATTCTCTCCACATCTACTGACTTAAAAAAACCCTCTTATTAAACAGTTTGAAAATTAATTTTTTTTGCTTTTTGCAAAATTAAAACCAACCCTCAAGGATTAATCACATATAAAAAAGAAACCTATTTTACAGCACTGACTAGTATTACCTTTAAAATCAACAGGAAAAAACCCTCATGCTCTAATATTGTTTGATAAAGCAAAAAATCGCCCACCACATGATCACCCAAAATGAACCAGTGTGAAGTTTTTATTTGCATGGCCACAAGATCTTCCTTTTGTTCCCTCGCAGCTTGATTTCCCTTAACCCCCTTTAAGGGGTTTGATGCAGAAGGAACAAGATGTAACATTGCATACTTCCTTGAACAACCACTCCCACAACACCTAAACATTTAACAGATGTAACAAATGACTACACCACGAACGGGAAAAAACTAAGTTCCACCATTCAACATGGTCTGCAACAGCATCTTTAGGGCTGGCTGAAGTGGGCAACTTCACTTTAGAATGTCATTTCCTCCTCGTTTCTTTACAGTGTTGGTGGTTTCAATCCATACTTCTTTGCAACTTCTGTCTGGGCATAGGCAGCATCACAGAGTGAGTAGAGGTGGGCCATCTCCATTTCAGATTTGGCCAGGTTGATAGCTTTGTTGAACATTTCGATGGCTTTATCTAGATTACCTCTGAAACAAACCAAGATGTAGTCCGATTAAGACTGGCGAAAACAATCTTTTCATCTCCACAGCATCTTTTTTATTTCAGGACTTACACTCTCCGTAACTAACAACTGAGGACGACTTTGTGAGTAACCATGACAAGAACTTGCGATGGTGATGATCAAACTGAGAGAAGTTGTCACCAAGCCTAAGCAACTAGGATAGTTGTTAAACAGCCTTCTTCTTGAGAGCCCCCATGGGTAGCAGGGGGAATAAAATGTTCTCCACAGGACACCAAGTTTACTATGAAGATAATGCTGGGGCAACTACATGAACTCTTGTCTCCCTTGAAAAGAGTTTGTAAACTTAAAACTAGCACAGACAAGAGCTCACATTATTTAAATAGGAAATGCTTGCAAAAATTCTCACAGCAACAGTTTAATTGTCTGTTCATTTGATAGCTAGACATGCAAAAACCCCACAAGACTCAACTGTACTCTCAGCTCCACCCCGAACTTTTGCACAATTGTAATACAATGTGCAATTATGGAGTAGTGTGTTAGTTCTTCCTCTTCACCCCGTGAACCTGAAAACTGCAGACCTGTTGGAATTAAAACCCAAATCATGAGGCTCGAGAGCGTAGCACAGGACCCTCAGTACAAATGGTCCAATAAGGTATGCTAAAGGACTAGATTAGATGCACAGGAAGCCTAATAGTGATTAAGGAAGTCACTCTATATGCAGAAGGGATGTGTTTAAACATACACAGACTCATCTGCATATTGCCCCCTAAGTGGGAAACTGGTGAAGATGGGAACTTGTCAGATCATAAAGCAGAATTAAGCCATGGAGAAAGGAAGGCTTTACCTAAGAGTTACAGAACAGAAATCAGGACTTGAGATAAGACCTGGCCTTGCAGTGGGGAGATCCAACCAAAAACTCAAGATCCATAAGGAAATCTAAAGGACCGCTGTAATTTCAAAAGTAACTAAGAACTCTTAACCGTGCATTTCAACATTACCTTTGCACTTCAATCGTTCCCATGGTTTCATATGCAAAATCACACTTGTTATCAATTTCGATAGCCTTGCTTATGAGTTCTAACCCTTTGTCTAAATCTTGCTTCCACTGTAGCTGAAGTAATCTAGAAGAGAAAGAAAATTTAGAACAAACTTCACATACTCCTCCCCAAATCCTGATCATGTGAGGAAAGAAAAAAATCCCAAACTTATTTAACTTGTAATGCAGGGTAGACAGTAAACTTCATGGCTTTTAAAAACTTGTATGTGGAAGTCACTTTCAATAAGCCATATTACCAGTTTAATGACTCAAAAGAAAGGTAAATTCCTCCCAAGGAGACTTGTAACAAGTTCCATTATGAAAGAGAAAAAACTTCAGCACAAAGCTGAAATTAAGATGGAGCTAAGGTAGAAGTCAGGTATACTTCAAGTAGGTACTCAGGAATGAACTCTAATGAAACGTTCCTGAAACTTACTTGCAGTTTAGTCAAGAGAAACTGTAAAAGTACATTTAACAGCACACTAAAATGTTTTCACAAAGTTATTTCTCTGGCTAAACTTCTAAATACAAACATCCAGTTCAGGATGATTCATCTCAATACGCCAAGTGCCCTTAACCAAAAGGATCGCAAACACATACCCTTTATGAACATATGTAGTAGCATTGTCTGGCTCAAGGTCAATGCATTTATCATACATTTCATCAGCCTTGCCAAACTGCTGTTGATCAGTTAGTGCCTGCATCAGAAGAGAAACCTATATGTCAATATGCAACCAAACATGCACTCTGTGCTAGGCTATTTCTAATTAAAACCATATTGATGACGTGAGATTGGATACAGCTCTCATCATAGAGCAGGCCAGGCACATCAGTTATCAGAGTTAAGTTTCAAAATTGAGGCTTTTTAGAAGAAAGCTGCTCTAAGTGAGGCTTTAAGTGCACAAATTACTGATCACAGTACCACCTGTAACAGGAGATCCACGAGTAACATGCGAAGTGTACTGCAAGTAAAAACCATTCTACAAGTCTGTACCTGCAAGTCTCAACTTCTTCCTTTGTCAAATATACTTCCTTCAAAAGGAAATGCACCCATACTGCCTACCTACTTAAAATCAGAACGTCTCATCCTACATACTAGAACCAGCAGCATGTTTTCTTAGAGAAGAAATGACTCTGTTACAAGTATACTCTCAACATCTGTACTAAACTCTGCTTGACCAGTGTATGTAATTTGTAGCAGAACAGAACTGTTACCCTAGTTCTACACATTTAGCTCCTAGATTACATAGGAAGTCCCTAACAGCCATCAAGTGAGATGCCACAGACATGCAGGAATTCAAGGGGAAGTGTATTCCAGACTTAAGTCTCCTAATAACCACCCTTGACTCTCATCATTTATATTCTGCTTCACCAATTCTCTGTTCTCCTTCCTCTACCACAGAACATCCATACCCACAAGTTCAGGCAGCTAATTAAAGACAGCACGTGTTATCTCAGAACTTGTTCTCAAAGATCTTTATATATTATTTGAAAAAAAAGTATGCTATCCAAGATAAAAGGTGCAAGAGAACGCATCAATTTCTTTAAGAGAGAGAAAAATTTACCTGAGCGTAGAGTGCATAGCCTTCAGCACACTTGGGAAATTTTTTAATGACGTCTTCAAAGCCTTTCATGGCTACTTGCACAGGCAAAGGATTATTTCCTGTATAAGCCTGGCGATACTACTCAAGAAAAAAAAAAAAAGAAAAATATGAAACACCACCACATATAGCAAAAGGCTCATCAGACCTCTACCCATTTCCTCAAGAGATGCATGCCATCGTAACAGTTACGAGTTCCACTAGGTCACATGCCTGTACATCCTACCAAATGTGTTTTTTGGAACCTACCACGTGCCCAAGTCTTTGGTAAAGTGGACTTTACCAAAGAGAGGAGAAAGGGTGAAAAAATGAGGCCATAAGGCCTGACGGTTGCCAATAGCCTCCCTCCATTTCGTAAGCCCAGAAATTCCAAGCCTAGATTTCCTCCTTGTTCACACCATGCAAAGTTGTCCTCAAAAGACTCCTGCACATAGAGGCACTGCACTAGCTTTAAAATAGTTTGCTTCCAATTTCTTGAAGGTGATAATTTCTCACAATATGAAAGCTTTATTTAAATCAATTTTATGTGATACAGTAAGAGTGACGATTTGTGTTCCTCCACCATAAGAGAAAAGATGACCTAAAAGATGAATAACAAACATTGTAAAATGGAAGTAGCAAACCCTTACTCCAACTGAGGGAACTGCTGTGTTATTTCTTTACCTTATTATTAAAAGGTGCTGAGAAGTTTGTTGTCCTACTTTTCCATTAAATTGGAATAAAACAGAGTAATACAATACGTTTTTCAGAACTCTTTAAAAAGAAAAAGAACCCAGATAAACACCAGCATGTTACCTACCAGGGCAAAACATTTCTGTGCTTGAGCCAAGGCAGAATCGGGTCGCAACCGGATACATTCATCAAAGTCTTCCACAGCCTCTTCAATTTGGTCAAGCAGGATTTTCAGCTAGCCAGAATGAAAGAAAATCCTATTTCTGTATTGAATCTGTGCTTCAGACACTTAAGTGATAATTCAGTTAGTGTCAAGTTATTCATATTGTCTCCAGTTCAGTTTTAGAACTGCCTAGAAATCTGCAAAACCCATGACTAAAAATCACTGCCATAGAATAACAGAGCCAGCAGGGGAACTCTGGCTTCATGCAGAAAAAGGCAATGTCCTTGGGTAAGGGATTAAGAATGCCAGCATTTTAGGCTGTTGCCATTACTGCTTTAGCACTACGACCAGCTTCCAAAACTATGTTGTACTTTCTCCAGCCGCCTTTGCCTTGCTGCAGTTAATGCCTTTGTTCAGACGTCAAAACATTTTGGCTTTCCCAGCTTGCATTTCAACTTTTTTAATGACATTCCCATTCCAACACAACAGTGGAGGTCAATTCATCATTCTCGTACTTTACTGTGAAGCTGCTGTAAAACATTAATTTTTAATCTGCAGGAAACTTCCATTCCCTTCAATCAAAACGTAAGACCATTCTCATTTCTGAGCACTAAAGAGATCTAATGAATTCATGGAGTGAGGCACTTGATCTGAGGAAGTCTTCCTTATGAAGCTGACTGAGCATACCTGCATATGGTAGCGTCTCCTTTTTCTTCCAACACCTTTTATATTACAGTTCTGTGAAAACAGGCTTCTCCAGGCCTAGAAACTGGTCAAGGACACAGCAGTGTCACAAGCCAGAGAGGGATGAGCTGAACAGATGCAAGTCTAGGATGCAGCGCTGCAGATGCTGAGGTATCAGGAACACACATTACATCTGCTGTAACAAAGTTTTTCCTTCTATGCAGATGCTGCTGTAAATGTACGTAAGCCTAGTACTTTTAAGTCAGAGTCCATACTGATAGAGGGCTGAACCTCTGTCACTTTGAATTCTTTCCCATAGCTACAGAAACAAACTGCTTCTGCCTGACCTCAACATGCAAACTAGACTGCATATTTATTCTGCAACAGTTGTAAATTGGAAGTTTATGTTTTTCTGCCGCAAACAGTATAAAGTGTCTCTGATGATGTACTGATCTTTATGTTTCCTTTAGTATATATGGAAATATTCAATTATTGGGACAAAATCTCTAATGTTTCTTACTTGTCCTCGATGGTGGTAAACATCTGCGTTCTGAGGATCAATATCAGCAGCCATGTTAAAGTCTTGAGTGGACAGCACAGGCTGCTGCTGCTGCATATACATACTTCCACGTTTGATCAGAGCATTAGCTCGGAGCTGTAAAAAAAGTTCAAAGAAGCATTAGCCACCAAGTTCCTCCAGATTTAAGGCTTTGTTACAATTACAGTAAATTTTTCATTTGACTAGTCTCTCCCATTGACAGACTTCACTCATTCTAAGCAGGAGTAAATTTCAAACTGACTCTAAATGAGTCAACTCCCTTCCATAATTTCAGATATGTCAGCTTATGCTTCCATCTCAGAGGATTTTCAAACCTTCCCAAAATCCTTTGTAAGACAGCTTCCCTATGCTTACAAATACATCAACAATTTGTGAAGCAGTTCAATATGCAAGCGCAATCTTTTTCTCTTATCTATGAACTGATTCTTCAGACTGGATAAGCCTCCAATTCAGTCACCCTCCTCTGTTCTTCAGTTTGTACTACTTAGCACAGCTGTCTCAAAAAAAAAAAATCAACAAGCCCTTGAAAAATACAATTTGTCAGGAATAAAAAAACGAAACAGTAAATAATCCAGAACACTCCCGTTAAAAGATGTGAAAACTTGGAAAAATGACTTCTTGGACTATACTGCAAGTTTATCATCTAACTTGTATGCTTCCTTAACCCAGACTGCAATCCAGCTGTGACAGATTCTTACCTTCACATTTGCATCTTCCATGCTGATGACCTGATCTAGGTCTGGTTTGGCAGCATTTGCATTGCCAATGAGTAAGTAGAAAGTAGCTCGCAGAAGCAAAGCTTCTGCCATGTATTTTCCCTTTGCTTCAATTTCTTTTGTGCTTTCACTGATAATTTTGTCATAGTTCTCTTCTTCCATATATTGTTTTGCTCTCAAATAGCCAGAGCTGCAAATGATGTAAGAACAGTTGTGTATGTACATGCATTCATTGAACACTGCAGTTTCAATTCAGATTTGTCATTAAATTATATCAAATACTAACTGTTACTATACTCAGTTACTACCAGCATAAGTAGTAAAGTTACAAATATTCCTGGACAGAGCCATCACAGACTGAAAACAACAGGCAAAGAATGGCCAACTTACATTGAAAATAAAGAAGAAAAATATTTTAAAGCTCTTG
>NW_010413440.1:0-245 GCF_000710305.1 Buceros rhinoceros silvestris
GTGGTGGTCAGGGCCAAGCGGAGCATTGCGGTCGCAGGGCAGGAGAGGGTGCCAAACCGGAGGCCATCCAGGGTTCAAGGACAAGGGCACGGCACGGTGCCTGCCCGACGTAGCCCTGCTGCGAGGCTGTGCGGGCTGCCAAGGAGGCAGCAGGTCCTGGGGAGTGCGAGGGGGCAGGAGCAGGGCTGGTGGGTCCATTCTGGGCTGCAGGCTATCGGTACCGGTCGGGCACCGAGATCACGTCT
>NW_010413440.1:349-2563 GCF_000710305.1 Buceros rhinoceros silvestris
GGAGAAGCTCATGTTCAGTGGAGGGATGGCCAGGGTGCGGCCAGCCCGCAGCGGACGAGGCTTTAGCTCGGGGAGGGTCACGTCATCCACCATGGCCAGAGGCTGCCCGTTGAGCTGGACCGACCTGTGGGAGCAGGACAGAATCAAGGCAGTGGCATGGAGGATGTGGAGGTGGTAGCAGCCCCAGCCATCAGCATCACACTTACTTGGAGTGGAGCCCGTCCTTGCCATAGGGCTGCAGCAGGTACTGGTGGACAATCTTATCCCGCAGCGTCCCTGCCAGCTTGATTTTCTTCCGGGAGCGATGCAGGTTGATGATGTAAAGGGTGATGGACCCCCGGACATAATTGTGGCTGCAAAGGGGAGGGCAGAACCTAAGGGATGTGTTGGCGCGTGCCCTGGTGCCATCACCTCCGAGAAGGGGTTTGGTGGCCAGCCCAGCTCTGAGATGACACCTTTCCGGTCTCCCTCTCCCCTCCTTGGCCAGGGCTGGCACAGCTCAAGGGGGGTGCCCTGCCAGCGTCTTGAGCTGGGGGGTGGTGGTCCTTGAGGCAGGCCCCCCAGGTCCTCACAAGGAGGAGTCGGAGAATGGCGGGGAGCTCTGTGTGCAAGTGGCGTCTGACCCTGCTGCCCGAGGCAGCTAACTGACAGGTCCAGACACTGATCCTCTATCCCTGCCTAATCAGGCAGCCCCAAACAAAGGCTATAAAGCACTTTGCACCTGTCAGTTACTGGACAAGGTTTCCTACCGAGCTGGAGGCATGTTGAAAGCATCTGGACTGTGTAAAGAAACAGACTGTCCTCCTCCACAATAGCAACTTGTGTCTGTAGAGGAGGTGGCCACCCCCCTGGCTTGCTGGGGCTCTTTCAAAGACCTTATCAGCGAAACAATAACCAGGCTGGGCTCCCCAGCAGCACAGCCCAGCGGGTAACCCGACCGACCAGGGGCCTCTTGTGTGAAATCCACTCCCTTGATCTCTGCTGCTGGGGCTGCCTGGAGGCCACCACGCTGTGCCCCTGGCCGGCCCTGTTCCCAGGCGTGGGCTCACCGGGACTTTCATCGAGGTCACTGCCGTTCCTGCGCGCTCCCTCCACCGCAACAGCGGCCAGATCAGCGCCCGCGAGAGTCCCCTGGGAAACCAACCAGCCTTGCCGGAGCCAAACCCTGGGCTCCTGCCCCAGCCTGTCCTCGGTGGTCCCCACCTCCTGCAGGTCCCTTTATCTCCACCCTGCAGCCCCCAGCCTCCCTTGCTCCGCTTACTTGTGGTAGCTGGTGCAGTGGGCATAAATGCGGAGCTTGTCACGAATGACCCTGCCGGGCCGGGGTTTTCTCTGGAGACCGGCCACGTGGATCGCCAGCACCTTGGGACCGATGAGGCGCTTGTAGAGCAGGGACAGCCAGTAGTCCTGAGGGGCAGAGGGGACAGTCAGCAGCACAACAGTCCTCCTGACTCACAGCAGGATTGGGAGGGAAGGCTGACTTCCCTGCTTGCAGCCTACCAAAATTTTGGCTGTTGAGGTGAAAACGTGGTGTGCCAGATGTCTGCTTTGGGGAAGGCATTGTGCAGACCAAGCCAAAATGGCATTGTTGTTTCCAGGAAAGAGATTAAGTGAGGAATACATTGCTCTGCCCATGCTGAAAGACACTGATGCCCTCTAAGGAGCTCAGCTTTTGGCTGGCCTGCGGAGCATGGGGAGCAGCATGAGTGCCCACGCACGTCCCCACGGATCTGCACGTAACCATGCCGTGGGTGTGTGCGCCACCTTCAGCTGAGATGCGTGGGATGGTGATACCTCTGCAGCAGGCAGGTTGCCCTCTACCCCACTCTCCACACGGGGCTGAAGCACACCAGTGCTCTCCAGCTCTGTTTGTGGCATGCTGGCTTTGGTGACAGCGGAGGGTGCTCCACGTCCCAGAGGTATTTCTCCCATTTTAAAAGCGCCTGTGAAGTTAAGCACCCATGAACATAGCATGGGGAAGCCAAGCACTCAGAAATAGGAAATGTGCAGCCCTTGCACACATGCATTAATGATGCAGCCTTTAATTACGTCACCACATACTACTTTTTCCCGCAGGGCACGTCCTTGCTCGGCACACAGGATGGGCCCCAAGCCCCGGCGAGGGAGGTAAGGCTGTGCGGTGATGGAGGCCACTGCCGGCAGGGCCCCCCACTCATCCGCTGCAGAAGCTGGGAAGTGTGCGGTAAATGAAGC
>NW_010413440.1:2672-7423 GCF_000710305.1 Buceros rhinoceros silvestris
GGGAAAGAGCAGTCTCAGGCACTCCCCAGCCATTCTGCAGCATGAGGTTCTGGCCCTGCCACTGCTCTGGGCACACCAGGTGATGCCAGGCAGACAGAACCTCTCACGCTGCTTCTGTGGATGCTGCCTGCGGCTGCACTGAGCACCACCTAGGTGCTGGGGCACCCTCACACGCATGAGCGCTCTGGATAAACAGCCTCTGTGCTACCCAGACTGGCTGCCCCAGAGGGACCATGTGCCCCAGTGACATTGGGATGATTCCTCATCCCAGTCAGCAATGTCGAACTGCCAGCAGCGATGGTCGTGCTGACACCAGGGAATGCTCTGCCCAGCAGTGTCTGACCCACACAGTGAGAAGGGCTGCTGATAGGGAAAGGAGCATGAATCAAGTACCCTGTGGCATTTCACACTGCCTGGGGAGGCACGAGGAAACACCTGCATGGTCAGGATAGCAGCAGGAAGGGGTCTGCCAGGTCAGAGGGGTGTGTGGGGGGAATGAAGTCTTCAGAGTCCCAGGCTACAGGGCAGGATGGGCAAGTGGAAATGCAGATCAGGTCCATCCCATGGTGTCCATCCCATGGGTAGAAAGCCCTCACACAGCCCCCAGTTAACATGCATTTGGGGTGAAGAGGCCCCCAGATGAAACACAGAGCAGTGCTGCAGCACCGACCAGCACGAGGCAAGAGCCCACTGGCCAGACTGGACTGCTGCCACCATTCTCTCTCCAGCCCAGCTCAGCAGAGGCTGACTTGTTCCAGCAGTGCTGGGCTGGTCTGGCAAAGGGAGAGCCAAACCCACTTCCCACTCTCTGGGTGAGCTTTTGCCACAGTGCTGGAGGAAGAGGCACCTCCTGCTCTCCTCGTGTTGCTCCCAGCCAAAACCACGGGGCTTTGAGCCACACCAGTCTGGTAAATGCTTCCCCTGAAAACCTTGGGCCTCGGAGGAGATGCAGGGGGAAGGGAGAGGCATGACACATGCTGTTCCTGAGGTGTGTGCCACTGTCCCTGTCCCTCCTTGCTGGTGGTGCTGCCCCACACTCTGGGGATGTCTCTGCCTGCACCATGCTGCAGGGGCTGTGCCAGCCACCCCACTTGGGCTCACGGCAGGCAGAAGCAGTGCCCAACACACTGCTGGCTCCCTACTGAGCCACACTGATTAGCAGGCGTCATTAATAGGTAATTACTTGAGTTTACAGTGAGGCCAAAGGTGGGCACAGATTGCAGTGTTCAGCCCCACAGTCATGAGTTAGAAGTAAATGAGTGCCCTGAAACACCTGTCAGTCAGTCTTAAGTCTTAGAGGCCAGAAACTTCATGGCTCCTCTCAAAATTTCCATATGGGTCTCAAGAGCTTTCTGCAGGAGGTTCATGATGGCCTTGTCATGATGGGGAGTTGGCACCAGCAGCTCCAGCCTTTGGCTGAGGACCTGCCCCCCTGGCAGGGGGGTCCCTGGGGGTTTGCTGCTTCGATGTCAGCGTCCCTCCACTCTCAAGGTTCATCAGCAGTAAGGTTTGCAGTGTGGGGGTGCGAGGAGCTGCACAGCGCTGTGACCTGCCCTGGTTGCTGCCAAGCCTCACATCTCGGCACACACTCTTCCCAAGGGTGCTCTGACAAACACTGCTCCCCTGCAGAGCTGGGGGACCTGAGCCCAGGGGCTCCTGCCGCTGTGGCTCACAGGCAGAGCTGTGCTGTTCAGCATCTGCTGGGCTGGGCACAAGGACAGATGCTTGGCTCTCTGGGAATCACTGGACACGTTTTGTAAGCTTCTGGTCCAGCCAAGTGTACAAAGCTTTTCTGAGAAGAACTGTGCAGATGCCATGAGATGGGTAAGGCAGTCAGCACGGATGCAGGGTGAGCTGTTCTGCTGTGTGAGATGACCATGGCTGAGCAGTATTTCGGCACAGGCAATGCCCCCGAGGCACCACGGGGACAGACCTCTCCCTCCAGCATCTGCTGGAGGTGAGGGAAGAGCAGTGATTTTAGCTTGCCTTCCTGGCAAGGCTAGCTCTGAGGTTTCCATTTCAAGAAGGTTGTGGAAATACAAAGAGAGTTCAAAAGAGGGCCGGAAAAATGACCCAGGGCTGGAAAAGGAGTCATCAGCACCAGCCTTGAGGGCCTCGAGCTCATCAGCTTACTGCAGGGAAGCACTGAGGACAGCTGCAGCTTTTCACATCATCGCAAGCCCGCTTGTGGCAGGGGCCAAAACCATGTTACTTGCAATAAATTACCAAGAGGTGGCGACACCGAGCATTTGGATGATGAATTACACACACACCTAGCATGGTGGAAACAAACCTGCTGGGTGTGGGCACTTGCCCCAGCTAAGATGGTGCTCAGGGGCCGCTTCTACCACTGGCACGAGTGAAGTGGGGTTGCTGGGCACCTGCAGCTACTGGCTCCTGTTCAAAGAGTGACCAGCTCGGGTTAAAAAATCTCAGGTTGGCTGCAACTGGGGTGGTTTTTCAAAAGATCAGTGATCTCTCCCCAGACTCCTGACAGCAGCTGGAACCCCGTCCCACACGGCAAACCCTGTGTAAGTGTAGCTCCCAGGCTGGCAGTGCCCACGTGCCCCTTTCAAAGACAAGTGCCCGCCTTGCAGTGTGGTGCGGGGCATCCCAACAGAGGCAGCCCCGGCAATGCCCAGGGAGATGCGCGGCTCCAACCTGTGCAACCACAGAAAGGATTTGGATTTTGGAGTCACAGAGGGCTGCTGCTGTGAGGGCTGAGCCAGCAATACAGCTGTAGCAGTAGAGGAGGAATAGCAGACAGGAATCTGGTCTGCTATGAGTGCCCTGGGAATCAAGGGAGCTTTCTTGCTTTAATTACTGTGCAGAGCCATTAAGCAGTGCTGTCAGTGCAGCCCTCAGAGCTACGGATGAGGAGCACCTGAAGACAGAGCTGCCCTGCACCTCAGGAGGTCTCTGGCTGGGACTTCTGATTTATGGGCAAGGTGCTTGTCTCAAGTGAGATGATGTTCGGAGCTCAGGCCAGCCGCACCTTCTGAGCCCCGTGGGGCCAGTGAAGACCCACAAGCTTTCCAATAGGCAGGAAAGACCCAAGGGGTCCCATTTGATCTCTTCACACATTTTAATTCATTGCAGGAGCTTTTAGAGGCTTCAGCTTTTGGAATCAAGGCTGATTAGGGAGACCTTCAGACAGACCTATTAACCAGCTCCTCCAGTCTCCAGAGCCACCAGAAAGGTCACAGGCACATATCACCATGGTCTCTCCTAGAGGCAGCGAAGAAGCTTTACAGCCCACCTGAGTTCGCTCAGCTCCATGCTCACCATGTGTGAGAATACGTTGCCATAACCAGAAAACCGGAGTATGAGAGCCATAGTCTTCTGGTCTCTTGGGGGCTGGCAGCAGAATTTCAAGCAAGCAGGCTGCCGACCCCATGGTGCACAGCCTCCTCCTGCTGGGGCTGAGCATGGCTCTCTGCCTCCGTGTCACCGGCAGCATCAGCTGGCTGCTGCCCGCCTTCCTCCTCTTCCTCTTGCTTCCTCCCTCTTCTAAAGCTGCCCAAGATCTTCCTCTGTCGCTCACGCATGCTCAAGTTTCAACAGCCTGTTGTTTAGATTGCTCCATTCCTCCACCTTTATCTGCATTTTTCCACAGTCCAAGCAACCCGTACAGAGATACAGGCTGCCTAGACTGCTTTCCCGTTCATCACAGGATGAGAGAGCTTTGCTCTTTTATTCCTCTGTTGAGCCTGATGGCTCATTTTTGGCAAAAGCACCTTCCAAAAAAGTAGTGATGTGGTTATGAGGGCTTGGAGGAATGGAGAAGCCGCCACTTCCCAGGGAGTCCGTTCCAGCGGTAAAACATCCGCACTGTTAACAATCCCACTCCTTATTTTCAGCTAGAATTTGTCTGGCTTCAGCTTCCAACCAGTGGTTCTTGTTCTTCCTTTTTCCAGTAGATTAAAGAGATCCTCTGCATCCAAAGCTTTCTCCCTGCGGAGGTCCTTACATCCTGTTCAAGCCACGGCTGGTCATCCCTTCAGCAAGAGGGATGCCGCTTTTAGCATTATCCCAGAGTTTTATGTGCTTTTCAGACTGTGGGAGTTCAAGGCTTTCTCACCCAAACCCTGTGCAAGGTCCTGCGGCAAGCAGAGCAGGGCCAAGCCTCTACTCACAGGGAACATTTGCTGAAGTCAGAATGATCAGATCCAGAAGCGGGCACTGATGCTGTCCGTAGGAGCTCGCATGCACCCATCCTCAGCGGCGTGAGCCGTCTGCTGTTTTGTGCGTGCACCCTCTCTGCGTGGAGGGCCTGAAGAGCTGACCACTTGGTGAGCAGTCTCCTGCAACATCCGCTGCTGTGCTGGGGGAGTTTGCAAGTGTTCTCTGAACATCACGGGAGACGCTCCAGAGAGATCTATGAAAGGGGAACAGCACTCCTTCTAGCACCAAAAGAGAGGGCTTCAGGTGGACTGGGCTGTCAGGAGCCCGTGGCACCTGCAGGGGATGGGGCCAGCACACACAGAGATGCTGCAGCAAAGTGGCCCCTTGCCTCTTCCCTTTGCTCTGCCCACACAGCCCTACTTCTCCTAGGCAAGACAGACCATTATTTTCATCCAGACAATTGCACTTATGAAAGGATCAGTCAGAATTGCCCAATTCTCTTCTTGCTTGGCCTTGGTCCCTGAAGATGCCCACCACCAAAGCTGCTGACTATGTGTCCGTTGCTTTCACTGTGCTGATTCTCTTCCTTCCTGCTCTAACAGCTGTGAACTCCTCATCTCACACCA
>NW_010413440.1:7537-13551 GCF_000710305.1 Buceros rhinoceros silvestris
ATCCTATCTTCCCGGTATCTTTCTCTGCCAGCAAGCAGTCCACAGCTGAAGCATGGCAGGAGGAGCTGCTAGCCCTGCACCCCAGTGCCTTTCAGCTAAGGAGGGAGAGGAGACAAGGCAGGCGCAGTGAGGGACGGCGACAGCTCCATTCGCCAGGGCAGGAACAGCTCTGTAGAGCAGAACAGTCGCTGCTGTGGCCACGTCGTGCACCCTGTGCGCTTAAGGGGGCTTATGGAAGGCTGGCTTTTGTATGGCCCGGGGGCCTCCACCTTCCTGGGGAGCTGAGCAGATGGAGGAACAGCCAAACCTCTCTCTTTTGTCATCACCTTTCCCTAACAGGGTCCAGGCGATGGAGGCCACAGGAAGGGAGCGGAGCTGCCGGATCAGAGGGCTTGGAAACCAAATGCAACTTCTTTGCTCTTTTCTGTTCTGCTGCTGCTCTTCACCATAACACTACTTCTCTCTGCCCTGCTGGTAAGCACCAGCCCGCCCTGGGAAGGGTCTTGCTCCCCCACCTCCTCCACAGCCCTGGGATGACTCTGTCACCAAGGTGGACAGATCTGTCACTAGCATGGTGCCTCTGGGAGATGTGGGCTGTGTCCATCCTTCTAAGCAGAAGCATTTGCTGCTGGTCCCAGGTGCAATGTGTTTCTGCCCCCGTCTCTAGTGCAGGAGGAGCACCCTGGCTCTGGGTTTGCACGTGTCCTGCAGCTCTAGCATGTGGGTGCCAGAGCTGCTAGCCACAGCATAGCTTTGATGCATTTGAGAGTCCAAGTATATACACTTTTTTTATGGTGCACTAAGAGGGAAAGGCCCCTTAACTCGCTGTGACAGCAAGCAGAGTTTAGGCGCTTTAAATCTGTCTTCTTGTTTGCGGATAAAACGAGCCTCAGAGCAGACTTAGAGCTCCTGGAAGGCTGAATGCAGCAAGGGTAAAGAGAACAGAGGATGCCACAGTCCTTGAGGCATGGTATGATCATGGTTGAAAGCATGAGGCAGTGGAGGGGATGCCCTGCTCAGGCCTGCTTTAGGAGCTTGTGTCAAGGCTGGCCGGCAAGATTCTGCAGGGCACCGTTTCTGCTCTGCCCTTCAGCAATGCTCTGGCTTGACATCTCCTGGGAGAGCCTTTCCCCTGCACACACTTGAACTGCCCGGACTTCGTCCCTCCCTCACATGGCCGAAGTGGATGTCCCGTAGGCTGCTCCTGCCCATCCTTGCCTCTCCCACCCCTTCCCTATCTGCAGGCGTCGCTCCTGACAGCGCCAGCGCTCCAGTGTGCGGGGCAGATGGGGGTGCCAGACGCCCACGTGGCAGATTTATGGTCATTAGGAACAGTTTCCATGTGTGTACAAGCTCCATTGGACCTGCTCCCTATCTCCACCCTTTGTTGCCCCAGGCTTGGGGCCATGCCTCTGCACAGCACGTGGCATGCTACAGCCTGACCCAGCTGCCCTCTCCCCGACAGTGACCCCAGAGCCAAGGGTCCCTTTCAGAGGGATCCTATCCCTGGCAGCTTGGCCGGCTGCATGTGCACAGAGCGGTGACTCAGTGCTGGGCGTGCAGATGGGCCGGCGCAGCAGCAGGGCTGAATTCCCCCGGCCCCACAGCCAGCTGGCCAGGCTCGGCGGTGGGAGCATGAGTGCTTGCAGAAAAGGGCTCTCCGCACGCTTCCCCTACGGATGCCAGGTCTCCTCCTCACCTCTGGACGCTGCCCAGCCCACTAGCCAGGCAGCCACCGGGCGAGCAGACAGCAGGGTGAGGATGGGCACAGGTGGGCGAGGACCTGGCCCCTGCAGCTCTGGGCCAGGGAGGGCCCCCTCCCGCACAGCGCAGGGATGGGATGGGGGAGGCACCATCTGGGAAGACGGCTGGGACCTCCAGCTGCAATTAGCAGCACCTCCAGCCAAGCCAGCTCAGCTAATGAGCGCACTGGGGAGTGCGTACGTGCGACACTCAGGAGTGTGTCTGTGGGACCTGCTCCCAGCCCCGGCACCCAGCACAGCCCCTCACCAGTGGGCCTCTTGCCTCTGTGCACCAGAGATTGGGAGCCCAGCCCACGACCTCCTGGGTAGGGCCTCAGGGCGGGTGGAGCAGGCACCAGTGATGCCGAATCGCCATGTGCAGCCCAAAGGCATGGCTTGCAGCGTGGCTCTGCCCTGCGGACCCCAAGGGATGCTGGGGATGGCGGACAACTGGCACCGAGCTGATTCACAACAGGGCTTTTATGAATGTTTGGTTGGAAAGCGGACAGATCACTAAGGACAGACCTGACTGATCCCAGGGTCCTCCCTCCTCCAGGACAGACTGTAACTTTTCCATTGAGCTCCTCAGTGCCTTTGGGCTAAGCAAAGGAGATGAAAAATCACCCGCAGCATCCAAGCGTCCAATCATGGCACCGTCAGGCACAGACCTCCGCACTGCTGCAATGCTTTCTCAAGGACGCCATCAATTCACAGGCAATATCATATTGTCTTCTGCCACCACAGCTGAGCAGGCAGCCCTGGCTGAGCTTTGCTCTGTGATCCCTCTGGGCCTTTTTCATGCTGCTTATGAAACTTATACATAGAAAGGAGGTTTTAGCATCTACCTAACCCAGGAGAACCAAGTATCTCACCATCCACAGTCTTTAGGAGAAAGTCCAAGAGGAGCCACAGTTATCAGGAAACTGAAGTCTGGATTTCAGCTCTGGCTTTTCCATAGTGTCTGTGTTGCTCGGGCTCTGCCTAGAAACGTGCCCAAGTTTTTTCACGTATAATTATAATCTTACAGCGCTGTGCATTAAGGGGGCAGAAATCTCTACCAAGGATGGATAAAAAAGAGGCGAGAGCCACGTGGAGGAGCATTCAGAAAGGTCTTTAACATGCTGTAACCGTCTGAAGAGAAAGCTCACACCTACCAGGAGGGCTCTCTAGTGAAATAAATGTATTGCATCCCTCTGGACTGCTTCAGAGAGATAGTAAGGAAAAAGGATTAGAGTATGTAGAGTGCGTGCCTGAAATGAGCCTAGAGCTACTAAACGCCAGAGCGGCATTTCAAAGGTACTGCCCTGTGAAGGGTGAATATCAGTGCTCTTCCTGCCCTCCTTTCCTCTGCTTCTCACTCCCACACACGTGTACAGATGGGTTTAGGTGCAGGCAAGCAGACTGGCAGACCTGCAAGAGGCTTTATCTGAAGGTCTTCTCAAGCACAAGCCCTGACTATTATACAGCTGGCTGCCCCAGTCACTCAGGAAGAAAAAGCACTCCAACCATACATGAAAAGTTATCTCAGAAATAACAAGGCATTAAAACACTTGAGCTCAGTTGCATTAAGGTCAGCTGGAGCATTTCTATTCTTCATCCTGATCACACCTGTGCCAAGGGCAGAGAACCTCATGTCACCCAGTTTCTCCTGCTTTGCTCACCATTAGTCCTCCATGAGAAACCCATTTCCTCAGATCTGGAAGGAGGCACAGAGAGATGGCCTTGCCTTCTCCTCCCGCAGTCTTGCATGGGATTTTGTTGGCACCAACTCTGAGTAGAGGGTGTACGGGCAATTCTGCAGCCAGGACAGGCACTCAGATCTGCTCTTTCAAGGGTGAAGGACTTGGATGGGGGTGCAAAGACCATGCCCGTTGCAAGATGCCTCAGAAGCCACAAAATGCTGCTTAACTTATGAGCCAGCTGTGCGCAGAAAGCCCAGCAGAGATGAGAACATCTCTAATGTCACCACAAAACTGCAGTGCCTCTTAGCCACACCAGTGCCACCCAAGACCTTTTTCGGGGAGTCAGGCTGCATTGCGCCAGCATCAAGCCGGGGACAGACCAGCTCAAACCTCCACTTTCAAGGTTTCACTGTATCCCTGCAAACAACTATTCCCAGATGTTCTTGCATTTCCCACTGAAACAGCCCGAGTGTATAAATTTAGCTCCGAGCCAAGGCTAACGCTCAGAAAACACAGAGCAAGCGGCACCAGGCTGCCCATGTTTGCTGACCAGCGCCCATGCCCACAGAGCAGCCGTGTTCTCTGCCTGTCCGACGTGCTGGTATCCCTCGCTAGCTCACAGGATGGCCCACGACAGTGACTATCACCCTGCTATACATACAGCGGTGGAATGATTTGCTTGCTCCTTCCCTTGTACATAACAAACAGAGACTGTAGTCCTGAGGGAGAGGCAGAAAGAAATGTGGTGGTTTAGAAGCTGAGACTTCCATAGTGGCGCCCAACCACGCAACGCCTGTTATCTGCATTCCCCGATCCCCAACGTGGCACCCACATCACATTTTCAAGCTTCTCTATGCCATCTGTTGTAACATGCCCTAACAGAGACAGTACTAACACAAGCAAAACCAGCAGCATCATCGGAAGGGCCCAGCTGAAGGGCAGGGAGGAGGACTTTCGGGGGAGCAGCGCAGTGCTTGTGCGGCAATGGACTACAAATCACCTGGTTTTTATACAAGAAGATCTTTACCAGAAGGCTGGAGGGCTGTATTTGCATCACTGCGCCATCCCTAGACCATGCAGGAAACTCGACCTGGACCATGGAGCTACCTGGTGCTGAAAGACACCTCTGTAAAAGGCTCAGCTTCAACTCAGCATTCCAAAACACTCTGTCCTCTTATCTGACAAGCAGGGATCAGCAGTGGCAGGGGAGGAGGAGGAGATGCAAAGGCTGCTGTGGGGAGCTCAGCCGATGTTCCCATCTCCCTGAGAAGCTGTCAGCCAGAGTCACGATTGACTCTGCAGCGGCGGGACCCTTCTCTCAGCAGGCAGCTGCCTCACGCCCAGCCGGCGTACGGAAACCTCTTTGTCATGGCAGCTAATGAGCAGATTGTATTTCACAGCGCCGCGGCCCCATGCAGGTACAGCCAGTGGCTTTCATCTCCCTGATAGCTCCCACGGGAAAAGAGCGGCTGCTGCCCCGCACAGAAGGTCACGGCCAGTCCCGCTGGGCTTTCTGGTGTTTGCAGCTTTCAAACCCTCTGTTAGTTTGCACCTGCCCGTGGCTCTTTTATAGCACAGGAATAGAGTGAAAGGGTTTGGGGAAGCACCCACTGAAGTTTGTGCAGGAACAGTGGTGGGATGGGGGATGAACACTGAAGCACATGGGAGAGCAAGGAAAGAGCCATGAGGGGGGTTGCATCTGACTTATTGGGAGACTAATCTTTAAAACAACAGCAAAGTCCATTTTAAAGACCTCCATTAGGTTTACTCCTCTATCTCCTCCCCTGGCTTTAATCCTGCTCCTAACTGCACGTCTGCTCCAGCTGCTCTGGGGCTGCTGTCCCAGCGTGCCGGGAGAGCTGGCCACAGACCACCTGTTGCACCCACTGTGCTGAGAGAGCTGGCCATGAGCCGGTCACCCGCTGTCCCCACGGAACTGGCCCGCACCATCCAGACAGGAGCAATCCAGTGGGACCCTGAGGCCCTGGGCAGGGGAGCAGTGATGTGGTTTGGCCAGGGGAATTGGTCCTTCAGAATTGATCCAGGCTTGGATTAATCTTAAATAAAGTTCACAGTCCCCCAGGCTCCCCCCAGCCCAGATCCCCAGAGCTGGCAGGTACACTTGCTGGAAGGGTGCATGCAGGAGCAGCCCAGGATGCTCCAGGAGATACCTGGAGCAGCACAGGCAGCAGACCATGCTCTCCTGCTCACCAGTTTACTCTCCAGAGCCATCTGGACCATGCTGGGGGCCTTAGTGCAGACCCCATGTCACTGGCACCTCGCACATTGTCCCCCAGTGCTCAGGGATGCTGTCACGGGGATGCTGTTTTCATTGGCTGAGTAGGTAGAGCCAGCTGAGATGCAGCTCTCTCAGCCTCTGCCCTCTGCAGCCACCCCACCCCCCACCACCCCCAAGATCCTAGCAAAGCATCAAAGGCAGGTTTGCAGCAGCAGGGTTGTGCACCTCTCCTATGCGGATTCCCATGCCACTAGCAGTGTCTGCTGGATCAGGGACCCATAAATCCCTTCCAGGGGAGTTGCAGAGCACCCAGCTGCTCTGCCCGGCTCTCTGCTTACAAGGCAGCGGATT
>NW_010413440.1:13629-15882 GCF_000710305.1 Buceros rhinoceros silvestris
AGCACCCAGCTGCTCTGCCAGGCTCTCTGCTTACAAGGCAGTGTATTTACTAACCCTCCCCAGAAAGGGAAACCTGCTACTTTTAACAGGGTTTTTCACACGGTTTCTTTATCAGCACTACGTGTGCTGGGAGTTCTCCCCTGCCCAGGCGCTTTTGAAGAACAAGGCATGCTCAGGGCACTGTTGAGGATGGCTGCTCCCTGTGAAGCTGGGAGTGCCCTTCAAATGCCCTTCACCTCCCTTTCTAGAGATCTGAAGTTGGGTGCTGAGGCCCCAGCCTGGCTTCCCTTGGGCCAGCTCACCACTCGTGATCTGGCTGCCCACCCTGTGCCATGCGTGGTGGTGCTACCACATCCCTCTCTCCTTCTGACTCTGCAGCCCATGCTGGCAGCCCTTAGTGGCATTAGCCTCTCTCCCGTGCTACCAACCCTGGACACTAGATGAACTTTCAGCTACAGAGGTATCACTCTCCATCTGGCTCCAACATGTTGCATTTGACATGAACTAACATCTCCTATTAACACTGCAAGAAACAGATCCGGGAAAAACTCATTTTCAAGCAGAGTTCAGGCAGGACATAAGGAAAGAATCCTCCCCTAAATAAGCAGGGAGAAGCCAGCACCAGTGTGACGCCCCCAGGCAGACCTACCGGCAGGGGGTTGAAGTTCTGGTCCACCAGGTGGTTGTGGCCGTGGTCGAGGAACGAGTGCCGCACCACCACGTCGATGCCCTGGCTGGCCAGCAAGCCCAGCGTGTTCAGCCACCTGGGGATGGAGGGAGCAGAGTCAGGCCCTGGGGGAGCTCCAGTGGCCCCAGTGTGCAGCTGTGCTCCGGCACGTGGCATCGGTCTCATCCATCTCACCTGACACCTGCACCCAGCACCTGAGCTGAAGACTTCAAATGTTTTTGTGAGCTGGGTATCAACTGGCTTCCACCACACCTGCCCCGGCAAGACTGCCCACCCCTTCCCACACCACCTCTTCTCTGCCCCAGCTGTCCCAACACCACGCCTGAGCCTCTGTGTGCCCCTCAGCATCAGAATCCTGTGCCAAAAGCCTGGAGTACTTCCCCAGCCTGCCAGCCCTCTGCACTCTGAATTGTCTCAGCAGCAGGGACTAGACCTTTGCACCAGCCTGTCTCCTCACGCCCCTCTCGCAAAGTCTTCAACCCTCACAGCCTGCCATAGGCCTGATACCCCAGGCATGTTCCTGAGCCTCCCCACAAAGCCTGGATAATCTTCCTCCATCTTTTGTGATCATGGACAGCTCTGAAGATCTGAACTGGGGCCTTGCAGCAGGATGTCAGTGTCACGAGCCTGTGCCAGTAGACAAGCCCCAGGAGCCAGGAATGGATGTGACTTTGAAGAAGGAGAGAAAATGGTTTCCAGAGCAGAACCCTGCTGAGTGCTTCTCTGGGCAGATGTCCCAGGAGTGAGTGCATGCAAGGATGAGTGGCTGCAGCCTGAACCAAAAATGCAGAGCGGATGGAGGTCTGTGGGCTATCCTGAGCTAATGAGCAGGGCAAGCCTGTCAGGATGCCAGTCCTGGGGTCCCAGAACTGGTGTGCTCAGATCACACCTCCCTTCCACGCCCAAGCCTGTGCCCTGTGGGCACACCGTGGGTACTGGTGTGGGATCCTGCACAGGCCCTTTCTTACTCTGCTTCTCTGGCTATGCCAGAGGCTGGGTCACCTCCAGGAAAGCAGTGCTGAGGAGGGGTAATAGGGATGCTATGGAGTAAAAAACAGTGCCCAGGCTGCTGTGGAGTACCGACGGTGTGCAGGTGAGGTCTCTGGGCACAGTGCTGGCCCTCTCCTGGCTCAGTGCCTTTGCAACACCCAAGCCCATAGAGCCCGTGGGGGTGGCAGTGCCCTGGTAAAGGCGAGCTGGTGTAACTCACAGAAACCCAGCTGCATAGGAATCGGAGAGATTGTTCATGCCTCCGGCTGAGGTCGCACCAACACCTTCCAGCCAGATCTTCTTTCCTGGTGTGTACGTATTCACTACCTGCATGGGAGACAAAAGCAACCAAAATGACCCTCACAAACCTGTGATTGAAAGCCAAGTCAGACGTCTCCTGTGCTATGCCCTGGGAATGCTTACAGAGACCTTCAGCAGCAATGCAGGCTGGGCTGCCTGGCCCTGGCATGGTAACTAGGTGTCTTCATCGTGGCTGGGTGGTGGGAGCCTGTTACTCACTCTCTCCTGCCACTGCCCCAGGTCCACTACCTGTCTTCTAGAGCTGCTCCAAGCAC
>NW_010413440.1:15910-35880 GCF_000710305.1 Buceros rhinoceros silvestris
TGGTGGGAGACTGTTCCTCACTCTCTCCTGCCACTGCCACAGGTCCACTACCTGTCTTCTAGAGCTGCTCCAAGCACGACCTCCCAAACTTGGATTCTGCTCTTTCCCCGTGGTCTCTGCACGTATTCTGTCTCACAGGTTGCTCTGCTATATCACCTCAGCTCTCCATATCCCCATGCAAGGTGGCTGCCAGCCAGGGGCTCCCAGTGGCTCTGAGGTGTGGGAGCACTGGGACACTGCAACCACGTGGAGGAATGGGAGGCACCCAAGAAGAAAGCCGTGGATGCCTCCGAGCATGTGTAGACCCAGCCCCATGTCTTCGCCACCCGAGGAGTCCCTGGTGCAGGTGGAACATGCAGGTGCAAACATACCGTCCTCTGCCCCCCGCTTACAAGGCTCCAGACAGCAGTGCAGACGCCTGTGAGATGCCAGGTTGGACAGGAGGGTTCGGATGGCCAGAGCCACCCTCTCCCAAAATAAGCAACTTCTGATATCACGCAACTCCCTATTCTCTCTCCTGCGATCCCACTTCTCCAGGCCGGGCGACGACATCATGACCAGATGTCTGCAAGCCCAAAGAGCACTCTGTGCAGCCTGATGGCTCCTGCCCCATTAGTGAGGAGCGCTGGAATGTGCTGGATGGACTGGGATCCCTCAAAGATGTTAAATACGCCAGCTCTGGGCTGCCTCCCACTCACAGCCTGTAAGAGTCGACATCTCTGACTGAAGCCCCAGAGGTGTTGGCATCCTGCCTGTAATTATCCAAGCCCGCCACCTTCCCCCGTCGGAGAGGAAGCAATAAAACAGGGAAGTGGACAAGCCCAGCTGCTCTAATCAGCCCCGGCAGGATGCGCGGACTCAAAGCCAAGCTGGAGGCTATTAGCACCCAGCGCTGTGCTTTTGCTCAGCCACACTGGCATTCCCAGGAGAGCCCTTCCCTGGCCCTGCCCCGCACAGACCAAATCCTGCCCCGTGGGTGCAAGGGTTCCCCCAGCCCCCACCGAGGGCACATCCTTGCTGCCTCTGATCTGGGAATGGATGGGGCCTCACTCTCTTCCCAGCAGGTTTCCAGCCCGCAGCAGGGGTGGGACAAAGGCCACCACTTTTGGAGGGGTATTGTACCCCCAGTGGGGGCAGGATTAGCCAGTGCTTCTTGCTTGCCCTCATGCTGATCCTGACAACCGCCCTGCCATGCCTCCCCGCAGCAGGAGGATTCCCAGCTTGTGCTGGAGGACTCAGTAAGTGGCTCCTCTCCTCCAGTTTCGCTGTGCCGACCCTCGCATCCCCTTTCCCGGGGCCTCTTTGAGTTGTTTACTCATCTTACAGTTTCTCCCTGCAGGAATTACAACTGTAAGACATTGTGGTGACTGGTATGGTATGAAAACCTAGACAAGACAGACGGATGGACATCTCCTCTAGTCCCTAAAGCATTCTCCGCTTACTAGGTGTTCTTTATTTCTTCCTGGACTGACAGCTGAGCAGGTCAGCCACAGCCATCGCCCCCATTATCAACCAAAATGGGGGTACCCAGAGAAGGTCCTGTCCCCTACCCAGTTGCTAGAGATGCAAGCCGGGTCCCCCCCAGAGGAGTGCTCGCTGCACTGTCAGGAACTCTGACACTCACACCAGCAACAGCTGGGTTTTATAACACAGCCAGAACACGACCATCGGGTTAAAAAAAACAGTTGTTCATAACGATTATGATTCTCCATTGGTGAAAATTGCCCTAGAACTGCAACTGTCACAACTTCTCAAGCACATTTTTAGGCACTGTGAGTGGGTGGGACAAGGTATCACAGCAGTTCCTGAGCAGGCACAGCTCCGGCTGTGCTTGGGGTGGTTTGGTGCTGCCTGGCTGCTCCCTCCTCTCCTTGTGCTTGGGAGCAAGTTTCAGAGAACACCCATGTTACATGCTGCTCTCTTCGGGAATGGGTGAACGACGACTCAGGCCAGTCAGCTGCTTTAGAAAGGCTTTGCACGGCAGTGCCTGACCTTGGCCCATGCATCCAGCCCGCGTACCAGCACACCCGCGCAGCCCACGCCACACTGTACCCCTTGGCCGCTTCCCTGCCGCACACCCCGCCCCGGTGCCAGGCAGTGTGCTGCCTGGTCTTCCCTCCCGTCCCCTGCATGAGGACTGGCTGCATTTAGGCTGGGAGCACAGCTGTCCCAGCGGCCGCCCTTCAGCCCTGCCCCATGCTGGCTCCCCTGGGAGCCTGTCAGTGCTGAGGCCAGAGCCCTGGCCGTGAGCCGTGCCAAAGCCAGCTACCGCGGGCACAGTGCTCCCTTGCCTCTTGGAGACCCCTTTGCACTCACGCACTTTCTGGATTTTCCTGATCTGGTCAGAGAGTGTGTCTAACAGGCGTGTTTTCAGGAAGTCCGTCACTTTGGCCACTCGGCCATCAATGTAGTAACTGGAAGGAAAATAAGAAGACAAAGATCAGACAGCTGGGAGTAGCTCTGCCCTGAACTATGTCCTCCCATTCCACTGCTGTCCCATGCCAAGAAGCCTTCTCTGCTCTGGGGGTGTCCCCGCTTGCACCCTGCCCTGCGCTGGCCCTCTGGTTGTGCCTATGTCTGGCAGATGCTTTCAGTCTCCAAAACAGGGCGTGAGGTGGGTGCACCCTGAACACTGAGCATCTCAAACTGCAGAAACCACAGGAGGTTTTGCACTTTCTTAACTACTACTGGTGAAACACTGGGAGCAGAATGCCAAATGCTGGGAGCAAAACATCACCCAGAAAGGCTTTGCAGAACCCTCTGCGCTGATCTCGGGGAGACCCCATGAAGAAGACCCTCTAACCAATGCATGTGGCAGCACCTGGGCTACATGAACAGGGAGATCTTGGGAGATCTTCCACTCACTCGGCTTGTCCTGTCTGCACCCATCTGCTGTCTTCAGGACACACTGTTTCCAACATGCAGACACGCTAATTAGTCCTGGGCCCGGTCACCACTGCTACTGGAAAGATTGCTTCTACGGGATGGCAAAACTGAGCATGCAAATCTAATGGCTGAAATGAAGAGCCCCTTAGCCACAGGACACCACGCAGACACCAAGGAGGAGAAGGGTCCTGAGCACGGATAGCCTCTGAGACTCACTGGAAACTCAAGCAGTAAACACCCGGGAGGGGACGGGGGAGGGTGTCTGCACTTCCAGCCCTGGGAATAACTGCTTCGCTCTGCCCAGGTTGCAGAACACTTTCCATTCAGTGGCTGGTCTGCAGGGAGGATTGTGCAGAGCCTCTTCTGGTCTCAGAACCAGAATTGCTTGTGGATGTCCTGCTGCAATAACAACCCTTCAGGCTAAGCCCTGATGGTGTTTCTGAGCAAGGACTAGTGACTGTGTGGTACACAGGCTGAGGACCTACAGCACCAGAGCAAGCCCTGCAACCCAGCACCCATATACCATCTGCACCTTCCTTTCTCGCTTTTCCAGCAAAATCCACAGCTGAATACCCGACTTGAGAAGTTCCGTGGCCATTACTGTAGGGGAAGTTCTCCTCTCACAGAAATCCCTTCTGCCCTGGGAATGCCAGAGTGTGCATCCCACATAAAGAGATGATTCCTGCTCTCCATGTGCTTGCTTCTATAAAGCATGGCTATAGTGCTGCCAAGCGTGATGTGAATCATCTGACTCTAAGTGTGGGAGGAAGGCTCTGAAATGCCTCGATACCATCTCGTGGCTCCAGTGTCCCCCAGTACAATTCTCCTGTGGCTGGAGGTGTTCCCAACCAGCCCCTCCTGGGCTGGCACCTCTGCCCCCACACAAGGAGCAGTAGCAGCCCTTGCCCATCTCCCAGAGGGTCCTCCCAGCCTTACAGGGACACTAGGACATCTGCTGCAGCTTGCACTGGCATATGCCTGGGACAGCCACTTGGCTAATAAAGAGGTTTTGCAAGAGAAACTTTCTGAACCTTCTTCTCCCAAATCTGTAGCATGCATCAGCTGTCGACACAGTGAGCCCTGGAGCGTGTTGGAGCCGTGCTGTGGGGAACAGAGGTGCACAGGAATTACAGCAGCTCAGGCTGGGGCTGGCAGGGCTCAGCCATTACCTCCCATTCCTCACTGGAGCCACATCTACTTGGTGATCACCAGACGTACACAGACCCTTTTCCCTCTCCACAGACTGCAGTGCAGCCAGAGGTGCTAGGATGCACAACGGGCTGAAGAACTGGAGTCTGGAGAAAGGTGGATTCACCTTTCCAGGACTGATTTCTCCTTAACAAGCATCTCGTCCACTCCAGCAAGCAGCTATAGTGGCCACAGTAGCTGCTTCACTTGGGTTCTGGAATGAAGGAGCATCCCCAAAGGATGCCATGGGCTAACTTGGCCTCAGACAGAGCAACTGGCACATGCGCAACATGCACGAGTGCTCAGGAGGATTTTTGTGTCTCTATTCCAAGTCACCACCCAGCTAACAGAGTAATTGCACTTGAATCTATGCACTTGGATCTGCAGCGAAGAGGGAACAACGCCAGCACTAACCAGAACAGACGTGCATTACAGGCTCAACTTTCAAATGCATTAAACGAGAAGAACCACCCCTGTCAACCCTCCCCAAGGCACACAGTCCCAGCTGTGTCCCCAGCAAAACATGGGAACGCGCCAGTCACACCCCAGTTTCACTCCAACATCGTGTCATCCAGGGAAGGATGCAAGAAGCATTTATGTATGTCTGTGGTGACTGGAAGGTGCAAAGGGCAGGGATTATCTTTGGGGTTCACATAGGAAGTGTTCAAAATCATTCCGATCACTTATACACTGTCGAACCACTGGCTGCCAGGAGGAGAGCAGTTCTGTAAGCAGCAGGCAGTGGTGGGGTTTACAGAGATTATTTTTAAAGACAAAATTACAAAGCAATGGACTCTAGGGATGGCAGATGTTTGGATATTAGCACAGCACTTAAGAAATGGACAAAACCCATTTTTCAGACTGCTGTGGACTATAAAGCCCATCACCTGGGCCAAAAACTGGCTGGAAGGCCATAAAAAGGAGGTGCATTGACTGGGAAAAGATGGAGTTAGAGAGACCTCAGCCTGTGTATGGCGCCTCCATCACAGCAGGCTTTCTCCAGGGTTCAGCAAAAGCCAGCATGGTCCCAGAGCCCAGAATAAACCCCTCGGAGAACAAAGGCAGGCTTGCACCTCCTCATCACCTCATTGAAGCACATGGTGTGCTCTGACCTACAGCTCCTCTGCCAAGGGAGAGGAAGATCTCTCCAGGAGCAGCCCCATACCAGGCTCTGCCCTCCCAGGAACCATGCGGAGGAGGCAGCCTGAGAGGGTGCTGCCCTGCTGTGCACAGCCGAGACCATGCAGGGAAAGGAAATGCCCCAGGTCATTGCCATGGTCACATTTTGTTGATGCCTTCCTTAAAAACCTAGAGAAATGGAGACAGGTAGAGGGATGAAAGGCAAAAATAAACCTGCTTTGGTATCAGGAAATCTTACTGGTAGCACGTCTCCTGGGGGAGCGAGGAGGAGAGCACCTCAGCTTTGGGTATTTAAGCAGAGCACAAAATTCAATTACAAGCTTGTGTAAGATGGGCAAGGATCTCTTGCAGATCTATCTGGGAAGTTTGTGGACAACAAGAGGTTTTTTTCAACCTCCCCAGACTGGGAAAGAGGGAAAATGGCACCAGCTTTGCAAGGCTTGAGGGGAAGAGAAAGGCACTGAGCTCTTCATTGGTAGCAGGCTACTCAGGAATGGGTGAGCTTTCTGCTGTAGGCTTTGTCACTGAGGTGAGGGCAATTCCTTTTAAGAAATTTAACCCTCTATAAAGGCAGTACAAAACCCCTCAACATACAAACAACCCCCAGGCCTTTAAAGCAGAAGCTCTTGTTAGGCATGGATTATCCCCAGGAGCAAAGGCTGCAGCTTTGCTGATGTTTACAATGACTCAGTGCACTTGACTTAAGGAAAAAACTCCAAACAGGTCAACTCTCTGATCTCCAGAAAAGCCACCAGCAGCTACACAGGGCTCCAAATACCTCCCCTGGCAGTAGCATAATGCAGAGGCAGCTGGGCTGAGCCAGCCCATGGGACTGTGGCATCCACATCCTCCTCTACCGTGCTGTAGAGGTTTGAGTGCCAGAGGAGATGAATGAACAGTCCCTCCCCAGCACGGGCAGGAGGCTCTGGCAGCTGTGATTCTGCAGAGGCAGAAGACAAGTAGCTCATGGACAAACTGTTTGTCTCCCAGCACAGGCTGGCAGATCTTTCAGTGGGGTCTGGGTATGATGCAGCACCCAGTTGGCCCTGAAGCCTAGGAGACATCAGCATGCCCACCGTAGGCACAGACCGTGCTCTTTCTTATGATACACAGAACAGATACGCGCAGAGGTGACTCCCGCAGTTTGATGCCACTGTCTCTGCAGACAGCCAATCTGAGGAACGTGAGAAGAGCTAGCCAAGGAGAAGAGGGATCTAGCAACTAAATCCTAGATGAGACATCTGTGTCAGAGGAAAGGCCATGTACAGCCACTTTGGGCGCTCTGTTTTGCCATACAAAGCTGAGGCCAGTTCTCCCCTTCCATTTACATAACCCATTTCTAAAAAACACATGTAAATATGCCCTAGAAAGCCAGGATGGGATCGGTACACTTCGCAAAGGGAGGTGTGCTTCCCAGAGAAACATGGTGTCAGGCATTAGGGCACTTGCACAAATCTGGAGCTGGCTACCTGGATCTGTCCTGTCACCTTTAGGTCTTGTGCTGCCTTTAAAATAGTTTTCTGGAAAGATCCAGAATTTGCTGCGTGAGACCATGAGCATCATCCCATGCTTAATGAAGGCAGTGCACTGGCTCCTGGGCAGCTGGTTTTATTTACCTCCTTTTTCATTTTAAAGGGAAACCTTTGCCCCTAGTATCTGACCTCTTCTTCTGTTGCAGTTAATTACATTAAAGCCCACTTCCCAAAGCTCAGGAATTTCCGGGTCTACTTCGTTGCTTGCTGCTACAGAGAGAGTCTGCTAGGAATTAGGGCATTCGCCTGCTGGGGATGCTGAGCGGGGCAGATCCCCGCTGTCAGCATGACACCCTGCTGCCACTGCCACTGTGAAACAGAGGCACCTCTGCCGACAGAGGTGGCCTTGATCCCTGAGCAACTTCCTGAGGAGAGGGCAGAGCGCCCAGCTACAGCGCAGGACACAACCCCACTGCTCCCCGTGAGAGAGGAGAGGTAGGATGTGACCTGCTCCCTGCAGGCAGAGACCTGCAGGCACAGGGGAGAGGTGCTGCCCACCTTCAGTCAACTAATAAATGCACTGGTAAAGAAGAACAACTGGGGGCTGCTGCTCTCTATCTGTAAAGGCACAGCTCACACCTATGCCTTTCTCTGCCTCCAGACAAGGTGCCTCTGTCTGTCCTGATGGTCGGAGCCATCTCTGGCCCATGCTATCTCCCCAGCCATGCCCTGGCATCGCCTGGGACCATGCCGGTGGCCAGGGACTGTTCCCTCCATCAGACAGCCCAGAGGATGGCAAGCCAGTGGGCAAAGCTGTGCCCTGGCCTGTTTTATTTACAGGTGGAGATGAGGCAGTGTCTCCTTCATGCAACACCTTTCTCCAGGCACAACCTCTGAAGACACTGTGCTCTGAGCACTCACAGCAGGCTCATGTAAGATACCCCTGGTATATACATCAGGGGATGGGTGCACAGTGGGTAACTCTCCCCCAGTACATTTGAGAAATCTGCCTCCTGTTACTGCCTCATGAGCATCTCCACCTGCATAGCTGACATGTCTAAGCCAGAGGAGATGCTTCAGTTTAAGACCAACATCTCTGATTTGCCACACAGGGCAAGTGACTTTCCGTCCTGGAGGGTAGCATGGCATTCTCCAAGGAGCCACAGGGATAGATGTCCACTGGCTTTGATGATGCAAACATTTACTTTCCACCTAAGTAAAAGGGATTTGTACTTCAGAGGCAGCATTGCACAAGGATTTGGTCATTGAATATGCCAAACTCGGAGTTGTTCACAAGACTTCGCAGGGAAAACCAGCCATACAGACTGAGAGAGCAGGGACAGAACTGGGCATTGTGCAGGTTTAAGTGGGCAATGCATCTTGACTACATATGAGGACACCAGCGCCACACAAAGAGGTGGCGGTGTGGAGGTTTCTCAGCAGTGGAAATCAGCATCCAAAGGCTGAGGGAGTCAACAGTAAACTGAACGTTTACTCATTACCAAACATAACAAGCAAACTAAATTATCAGGGAAATGCCAAAGCTTTCAGAGCCACTGGCAGCCCCACGTGCCACACCCTTGTTCAGTGGAAATTCCCTGAGCATTTTGCAGCCATTCACACATCCCTCTCCAGCGACACATTACTTCTGAAGAGGGAGGCCCACATGCTGAGTTACATATGTAAGTGAAACCATACTCAGAACGGCTGGCAAGGATGCTCATTTCCACCCAGTGTCACCTTTCCATTAGATGTACTTCAGAGATAATCTGTTTTCACACAGAGAATAGAGATCCCTACGATGTATTCCCTTCTCAATTCCCTTTCTGGATCAAGCACAGCCCTTTCAAAGGAATTACAGCTCTGACAAATTTATAACCGATATCCCAGGGGAACGTTAGGGTTTGGAACAGAAACATTCATACTTGGTTAGACAGCAGTTTGGTTTCCTGCTAATAATTCTCTTCTTGGATACAAAGGAACTTGTTTTGTTTTGTTTTGCTGTTTGGAGCAGAGGGATGAGACACTGTTTTGACATTTATTCTAAAACAGTACAGAAGCCCAACTCAGAGCTGTGGCCATTGCCAGTCCTCACAAATGCATACGGGTGCAATCTCCAGAACTCCAAACCCAAGCTGGGGAGAAGCAGGTCTTACACTGCAGTGGATCTGCTGAGCACTTTGCACTGATTCTATAGGAAAAGGTCTCAAAGCAGCCGTTTGGGCAGATTCCCTGCACACCAGGATGAAACCCCACATCTGAAGCCTGGAAGTTTGTTTGTTCAGCTCATCCAAGGGTTTGGCCCAGTGATCAAGACCCGCTGCAAAGAGCAAATTCCTGGACTAAGTAAATATGATCAGCACATCGTGTAATCATGAAAAGCAAACTCCCAGATGAGACATAGAACATAGTTGCACAGCATGAGCCTCTAAGTAACGCAAATCCTGCTCCAAATGCTCTGTTACACCACTGCCTCCCTTGCAGTAAGGTGCTGCTGCCCGGCAGGCAAGTCCCAGGATCCAAACACCCAAGCAGGCAACACTGCAGCACAGTGAGGCAAGCTAAGCTCTCTGAGGAACAGGACTTGCTGGATGCTGGTCATGCCTGGTGTTACAAACCACTGAGATGCCAACAGTTGCTTCTTCAGGAGGCTCCAAGGTTAACACACCGACACAGAGACTTTGGGTGAACTTGCAAGAAAACCCGAAGTCTTAAAACCTGCCAAGCTCTTTCTAAGAGCAGGTCTCCAGACGGTCTTTACAAGAGGTGGGCTTTACAAACCACTCTGCTACACTTCAGCAAAGCAGCCTGAGTGCCCCACGAAGGGTTGCTGTGAAGGACCAGCTTGGGGGACAAGCCCTGTGGGCAGCACACACAAGCCCACCTTAGCCCTGAGACCCCAGCTCCCACGCTCGAGGCCAGTGCCGAGCAGTGGGAAGTTTAACCCAGCATAAAAGCAAATCCACTTTTTCTGGGAACAGTGGGGTCTCACCGTGGTTTTTGCTGCAGGGAATGCCTGTCTCTGAAATGTATCTTTTCTGTGGCAGGAGAGCATCCTGTCTGCCCCCCATTTCCTACCAATTTTGGTGGTCGCTGCTGTGCTTGCACATTGACTCACCTCTGCACCAACCTTTGCACTCCCACCGAAGAGACTGCCGGCCTGCTGGGGAGCCTACTTCTGGCCACAGTGTGCAAACTGGGGCAGTTGGAAATAAGGGGATGAAAAAGATGTTTATGGATTTCCCCCCAAATAAGAAAAACTTTCCCTCCACTTGGTGCTTGTCACACTCAGTGCTACAGCTCAGAGCTTGCTTTGCTCTTCTGAACAGAAGTATGTGTAGGAACCGGAAGGAAAATCAGGTATCAGCATCTCTCTGGCAGCCCCAGCTGGACCTGGATCTTTTATGTTCACCCCCTTTCCATTGACATCTGCTGCTGGAACTCCATCTGCAGTGCAGGACAGCAGCATGTCTATGGACATCTGAGACCCTTACAAAACGGAGCAGGGACTGGGGCATTATGCATTTGCCATTGGTCTAAGCTGCCTCTCCCTCTTCTGAGTCAGTCTGGTTTAGCTTCAGGCCAGCAGTCACAAGGAGGCAGTGTTTGGGGTGAAAGGAACAGGGCTGTCAGATAGCCCTATACATCTGTCATATGTGGCTTTTTCTTCACTGTTATCCCCACCCTGGCCGCCACTGGTGCTGCCTGTCCTCCCAGCTGCCTCCAGGGACTCAGTGGTCCAGTGCAGGGCTTTGTTTCCAGCAATCGGGCAGGCCAGACAGGCAGTGGTATTTTTAGCCTCTGTGTCAGCTTCAGTGGTAAAGGTTAATACATTCCCTCCTGTATTTGTTGGAGAGACTTCAGGAGGAAGAACAGAGCCTCTTTTGCCTATTTAAATACAGCAGAAGGATAGAGGAGATGGTTGCCACTCATCTGTCCCCTTTCACACCCAGAGAACACATCAGCTCCCCTCCCAGCATCGTTTGATCATTGAGGGTTGGAAAGTAGTAGGAATGGTGAATACCTACTGTTGCCAGGTAACAGCATCCACCGTGCTGCCAGCCACTTTCATGAACCTATAGGAAACAGAGGAAGAAACTGTATAAGCCTGATGTTGTCACAAGGAAAGTCCTGAAACAACCGATGCCCATCCTACATCACAGGATACCAAAGGTGGTCACTACACTCAGAGACCCTTTCTAGTGAAACCTTTGCATCCTTAAATGGAAGGAATAAATTACACTTAATACCAATGCTTGTAGCAAGCACAGCTGAGAATAACAGAGAGAAACCCATTGGGCAGCTGGGCTCTGAGCACGATTTTGGGGCAGATAGGGAGAGCTTTTGGAGGACAACAGCATTTCAGGAACAAGATCTTGGGGCATATACTTAGTTCTATGACTGTAGCAACGCTCAATAGCGATTAAAGAAAAAGTTTAAAATGGTGGTCTTAAAACGAGACACTTCTTCAAACAACATGTATTTAACCTGAGGAACTCCATGCCTGGATTCAAGGAAGGACCAGAGAAATGGAAGAAAATTGAAATAAAAACCAACAAGGCTATGGAATGCAAAGATGCCACCTCCAGCTCAGGAAGCCCCTTAACACTGGAGAATGGGAGGAAAGGCTGGACAGATACTGCTACGTACTTCCCTTTTTTTGATGCTCTGTCTTTGGCATTGGCTGTTAGCAAAGTGATGGAATCTGTTCTGGGCGCACTTTTGGTTTGTCCCTTTCCTATGACTAACCACAGCACTTCCACGCAGACGGCTACAGCGTGTTGTATATATGCATTAGTCTCCTGACGGCTTCTGACCCAGATGTCTTAAAGAAAATACACCTCTTCCAGACAGCTCCTGTCTGAGTCAGGCTTGAGGCTACACAAGGGTATCTGCTTATGCTGCCAATGCCAAAACCAAAGCAATTCCTGATCTTGGGGCCCATGCGCAACCACCGCAGCAGCATTCTCTAGCACAGGCTCCCTGCCATCTAAGAAAGTCCCTGGCTGGCTCGCTGGTCCAGCAATCCAAACTGCACCTTGGAAAACTCTGGCTCCCACAGGGAAGCTCATGCAGTTACTATATTGTTATGCTTAGGAGAACAGATATGAAACCACATAAAGGCACCCTCAACTGGACAGGCATGCTTTTCTGTTCAGCAGTGTGATGCTGACGCATTTTGGAGGTGATAATATATGCACAGGTCAGCAGACGTTGGCTTCAGCAAGTGAACGTGATGAAAAAGAAATTGGTGCTGTATTGTCCCGGGCTGCTCTTTGGCACATGAGGATCCCAGAATCAAAACAGGAACCACTCAGATGTCCTGATTCCACCAGAACACAGGGATGAGCGGTGCTGGGTCCTACGACCCTCACTCCCCCAGGACACCCCCATGGCCAAGGGTGGGGAAGGGAAGGTTTGTGAGAAGAGAGGAGACCCTTTTATCAGACTAGCTGTCGCGGCAGGGATGAGCAGTGAGCTTTCCAGCACACGAGCCTTTAATCAAGTCTGAAACAAGAGCAGCAAGCTTCAGGCTAAATATAGCTCGGAAACAATCATTCTGACTTTAAATTAATGATGATGGTCAGTTACAGACTGGGACAAAAGGGCAGCTGGACCCTGTGAAGCATAAGAGGACACTGGCAAAGGCAGTGATAATAAATCCCTGCAGACAGAGAGGGAAGAGATACAATTAGAAATGGAAAAACAATAACATGCTGTAATACCCTGTAGCACTGATGCCTGATTCTCTGCCTAGCAGTGCTGTGAGCTCCAGTTCCCAGGCTCGCCTTTCAGAAATGGTTTTACAGCTCTCTCGAGGGTCAGGCCAGGGAGACCAGTGCCAGGGCACTGGTTTGGGGGCAACTCCTCTTCAGCTGAGCAGGGTGAGGAGACCAGCTGAACTAGCCCCAGTGCAGCCGGAGGGAGAGGTGGAAGCTCCCTGCAACTCATACTGGTCATCTGGTGAAAAGGGGATTTTGCAAATATTGCTATGGAGAGGCTGCTGTTCTACAAAATTAGTGCACAGAAATATGCCAAAAGGATCAAAAATCCCCACTCCCAGGTTTTAAATGCTTAGTACAGAGACTGCTGCCTAAAATGTAACACATGATGTATACAAGAATGAAATAATGAACTGAAAACTGAAATTATGAACACTATATTGGTTTTGAAGATCCATATATTGCAATTGGGTTTGAAAATGAGCTCAGCTTGCTTTCTAACATCAAATGCTTTATGTTCTGGCTGCGTAATAAACCATCCTGGACTTTACTAAATCACCTCTTCAGGCTCAGCTTGGCATTTTCCAGTCCAAAACCATGAGCAGACCAATCTTGGAGGAAGGTTCTCCTCACCACTTCCACAGTGCCTACAGCCCTGCTGCAAACACACCCACTACAGCGGTCTTTGAGCACGGACTGAAAAGCAAAACCAGCCCTCGGTACAACCTGCAGCAACCCTGGAGCAGCAGAAGCAGGACGTCTGTGTGTCTCATATCCCAGTCTCTAGGAAGCTAACTGGTCTGCTGTTAAAGAGCTCCTGAGAAAACTCTGTTCCAGGACACAGGCATCATTCAGGCAGCACAGTGCAGACCAAAAGCAGGACAGAAAAGGCCCTGGCTTGCTAAGTGTTCCTCTTCTGTCTCTGTAACAGACAAGATTGGTTAGTTCTGGTCATTTTCAAATTTTACCACAAAAGATGTCTATCTAGCTCAAATTTTGCTTTCTACGTCTTCCTTCCTTCCTTCCTTTCTTTCTTTCCTTTATTGAGATTTTTGCAGGATGAAGTTCAAAAGTTCCTGGTAAATCTTCAAGTCCTGCCTTAATGGTGGAGTTGTGCCTGAAGCACCCTGGATGACTTGGTCAATGGTCTCTACCCTCCGAAGGGAACCTAGAGCAGCTCAACACCCAACAGTGGTACTGCACCAGCAAGAGATGAAAGCCCAGGGTGGGTGGGGATGCAGGTATCCCAATATCCCCAGTTTAGGACCACAGCTGTTACTAATCCCTCTATTCCTGTAGCACCTGTGCAACTCAAACCACAGATCTGGAGGCCAGCGAAGATCCATACAGTCCAAACAACCAGCACTGGCACATTTTTGTCAGGGAATTCCTAGACTGTGCGATGTCCATGTGTGCAGCACAGCACAGGCAGAGCAAACCAGACGCTTCCGGGAAGGCTCAGATCCCTGCACATGTGCTGCACAGATGGGTCGACCTGGCGCAGTAAATCTGCCATTTTCCTACACAGTGGGCTTTCTCTATGAGCACCAATCGACCATGCAGCACATGCGTAGTAAATCCCCTCCCCAGGAGACGTGGGACAAGATCAGCCTGCTCTGTGCAGGCAATGTGGGTGTATTGCAGGGCAATAGCGATGCCCTGTAGTTCAGATGGGTGGCAGCCCCAGGGCATCCCCGGCTGGAATCCCACATAACGGAAATCTGGGCAAATGTCCAGGAAGTCCTCAAAATCTGCGGGGGCTGCATCTCTAAGTGGGAAAGCAGAACATGACAGAGGCGCATGGAGGAAGAGGAACCTCGGGCAGAGACTTTGTGATACTGAGGATGAGACGAGCCACTGAGTTTGGATACGTCCATCTCCTTTCCCTTGCAGCTGTCTGTGTGCCAGCATCCTATGCCAGCACTGCTACTTGTGGGGCCCTGCGTTGAGCTAGAACCGAGGCTCCAGCTTGTCTTTAAATAAGCACTGAGAAATATGTAATTTAACATTGCTCAGTCACCCACAGAGTTAACAGCTCTGTCCCAGAAATGGTAATATGGGCACAAGGTGGAACAGCATCTTATGGGTCAGAAATGAGATGCGGCAGGGTGGGGCAGGAGGGCTGCAACACCACGAGATGGTACTGACGCCAAAACTCTGTATTGTGAAACTGTGGCTCAGTCTGACCTCTTCCAGAGCATCTCCCACAGTCACGTCTCCCAGGACCACAACTGTCACTTGAGTGCGGGCACATCTCTGAAACAGATGTCCTGTCCCGATTCAATACTTGCCAGTCACGTAGCACCCACTGTAACCTTAAGCAAATTGCTCCCATGGTTAATTATCTCCAAGCATGTTATTTCCCACCTGAATGTTTCAGCCACTGGAACCTCCTAGGCTTATTCCTGGTACATTAAAGAGCAATCTGCATTCAGAAATCTTTCTTATGCAGATAATTGCAGATTGTCATCTTTTAAGTAATAAAAAAAAAAGTGATTCTGTAACAAAGAATGCAGCTACACAAGGAGACAAGTTATCATGCCACAGGCTCCCAGGTGGTTTAGCATTGCCATTTGACTCCTGGGTGCTGGGCTTCGCGAACACCGGTTATTTCATCTGCTGCTCCGTGGAGTACTACAGAAGCAAACTGACCCCACCAAGCCCCAAATGTAGAAGCAACACTGGCCTGACTGTAGTGCTGTGGTGGATCCCTAGAGCTGGGCGGCAGATGTCTGGCCTTTGAGCCAACAGTGATGGGAAGAAATAACTTTATTTTGTGTCTAAATTGGTTGATGAGGACGACTAAGGCACAGGCTTCACTTTCTAACTTCTTCAGGTTCCAGTAGCACAACCAAATACCTACAGCAGCAGAGACAGGTACCAGACTCAACTCACGCCACTTGCTACAAAGACTTTGACCAGCAGTGCCAGATTTCAGACAGGCATTTCACTCCGGGAGCAGAGCCTGGTGAGAACTGTGTATAAATCTGCTGCTATATTGCATTTTCTCTCTGCTTAGCATCACCTTTCTTCAACAACCTGATCTACAGCAGGGCTCCAAAAGCCTTACAGCGAAGAGGGTTTTATGTCCCAGACTGACCCACCCAGCCTCGTTAATCTGCACTCCAGGGACTCTGGAGGCTGCATTTGGACTATAATGTTGAGTTACCGATGATGCTTTTTCCCACCATTGATTTGTTCAGTCCCTTTCAGAACACTCACCTCTGGCCTTCGCAATAACTTGCAACAATGACTTCTACAATGCCATTGCACATCATGTAAAAAATTTTCTTCCTTCTTTCCAAACTACTTTCTGCACTGTGGAAAAACCATCCCATTCACAGGCTCATGGGCCTTGGTAGCATACCCTCTGAGCTGTCTTTTTCTGACCTGAAGAGGCATAGCCTAGTGAATCTCTTCTCATGTGAAGATATCACATATAACTCCGCACATCCTTGGCTCCTCTCCCTGAAACCTCCTGGTTCTATTACATTTTTTCTGAGATTAACTGACTAAGATTGTAGATAGCAATCAGGATGAAAGGACACTGCGTACTTACACAGTGGCATAATCTCATCATTGTCTTTTCTTACCCATTTCATTCCTCCTATACCAGGCCATCCAGATCATCTTTCAGCAACAACAATCTTAACACTTTCCTCCTGAAAGAGAAATAGCTAAATCCTGTGCTTATATCTCAGATCCTTGACCCTGCCATAAAACCAACCACAAAATGCCTCATCACATCCCTCACACCTCGTTTCAGTGTATTTATGAGTAGATTCCTTCATACTGTTCAATGCTACCAGATCTTGAGTTCATGCTGCAGTGACCTCCTCCTCCTTTTGTATCATCAGTTTAATGTTGCTTGTCTTGTGTCTCGATTTTTTGCAAGAAAATCTTGCTCTGGACCTATTCAGTGTCCTGGTACAGTTGGTGCCTTGTGGTAGCTTGCATAAGGGTGAAGCTTCTGGCTCTGCTTGTCTCTGCAGTATCACTAAAGAGCCTTAGATCAATACAGCAAGGATGTACTTTTCAAAGAGAGTCAAACAGCCAAAACAAAGCTTCTACAAAATGCGGTGCTTACAAGTCCCCTGTGTCGAACAGGACAGAAGTCCTTGTCAGCAAGAGGACAAGACAAATACCTACATTTTTTCCTGAAACCAGCCCGGAGTCCTTCCCTCTGCTGGATACCACCTACTCCAGGCTCTCCCTTTTTCCTTTGCCTACTTGAATTTAAACAAGCAAGCTCTGTTCATACACTGTCTTTGGCTGCTATTCCAGAACAAGACATGGATGAAAGACTGACTCATGTGTGCTGACCTGCTCAGACAGCCACAGCTCTCCTCGCCCTTGTGACAGCACAGACGGAAGACACAGGCACCACAGACTCCTACTTTTAGTACCTTAATTTTGCTTTGGCCTCTGGTTGCGTTGGACCCCAAGTGTACATCCTGCATCATTGCATGAACTAGAAGCTAACATCTCTACCACATAAGCACCAACACAGGAACCTGGGCTTGGGGTTGATTTGAGGATACAGGGAGCAGGGCTGAGGATCGGGACAGCTTTTAACCTCACCCCTACTTGGGCTGCCCACAGATAATCAAGACAGTATCTCCACACCCCCTTCCAATCCTGCCATGTCCACACCTGGCAGGGAGGAAGGGCTTCACTATCACTGACAAATGTGCTTCTTCACTTTTATAGGTTCCTTTCAGAGCACTGTGAAATGGCATGTAGGAGCTTCCTCACCTGCTGCTGTCACCTGCTGAGAGATGCTGCAGCTCTGTGTCAACAGTGTGATGTATGACAGTGACAGCAGCAGCAAGAAGAGGCCAAGGAAGCTGGAAGGAGGGTAGACAGAAAGCCAAGGAGGCAACAGGTCTGAGAATTGGGAGATGAGAAGGCAGGAAAAGGCTGTGGCTCCAGATAAGTTTTTCACATCTCTGGTGACTTCAGCAGGCTCAGGACCCAAAATGACCACAGGGCATCAACAACAGCCAGACTAGCATAGACACACATGCCTGCCGGCCCTTATCCACCTGGGACTGCAGCTTGGGCCATGGTAGAGGTAACACACCGATGCTTGTGAGTGTCCAGTGGCAAAAACCAGGCTACTCCAGCCAACAACAGGTTGTGAGAGCCCCTTGCCAAATCTGCCAGGACGTGCCAGCCTAAATTTTGTACAAAACGTTCTGAACTTTAACACATTAGCATCTCTTCTTCCTAATAGCTTTCCCTCCTGTTTCTTCTCTTCCAGCACTGAATGTGTGATTCAATCATGCATTAACCTTTGTGTCTGATTCCTGATCTGCTGTTAAAACCTATGTTAATTCTTTAGAATCTCACAATGTTTCCCCCAAACAAATTCTGAGCAGTTCTGCGATTCCTGTACCTGAAGACGCAGTAGGTAGCTAACCTGGTCTGTGCTCCAACAGCTCAGGCTGCATGAACGGTCTAATTAACACCTCATCAAACTCAACTGTTGGTCCTCTCTGGAGAAATTCCCTCTTGCACCTGTGCATTCACAAGACACTTTTTCTAGCCTCCAGTGCATGGCCCCAGCCATCAGAGCAATGCTTCATCGCTGCAGAGCCTATCCCCGCATTAGCAGTAGCAGCCCTGGTCCAGTCTCCAGGACCTGCCAGCCCAGAGTGGCACTGATATGCTCTGTGGCCGCTCTGAGGCACTGAACCACACTGGGTGGTGCAAGAGCTCAGGAGCAACAACTCGGTGGTGAAGGAAGTGAAAAGCCCGTGCTGCTGCATTTCAGGCAGGGCCCTCGTCCCCTCATTGTATCTTACCTCCATCATCAGAAAGTGCTTAGGTTTCACCCAGCACAGCTCAGTGTCACCTACCTAAGGCCAGCCTTTGCAGTGGGACAGCACGCACACACTCCTACATCTTGCAAACCTTCAGGTGCCTGATCGGCGCTCATCATCTAGCCTGTCTAGCAGACCCAGAGAAAAGTGGCACCCAGGAGGCATTCAGTCCCACCCTGTCCTGGAGGACAGGTCCTAGGATTGGGTCAGAACGGCCCTGGAGGTGGCCATCTCCCACCACAGAAACAGACAGAGCCTGGTTCGCAGTAGAAAGCAATGCCCAATTCATGTTGTCATTATTGCAGGACAAAGTTTAAACATAAATAATAAATTTAGCTTGGTTGCTTGAGGTAACAGTAAAACAGTTGACTACAGTGTTTGAAGCATGGAGCATGCAACAGGAAAATATAATTTTAGGTAATACTTCACAATGAGACTTTTGTCTGAGTGTTTCAGGACCTCAGGTAACTCTAGAGGCTTTCTCTGGAGAGCATCTAATACCAGCTTGTACTGTCAGAGATCACTCCACGGGCCTCTCTGAGCTCTCCTCTCCCACTTCAGCTCGCTTCTATTATTTCCCCCACCAAAACCCACTTCCTCACTTTGTGCAACAGGGCACTGCTTGCCTAGCAGACTAATCCACCCACCCTGTCTTCTGCTCTGGGGTGCCTCATCTCTTGCCTCCAGCCTCACTTAACACTGGAGTCAGAATCTTCCACTTGGCATATCTCTTCCTACCTCATTGACTTCTGCTGTTCATCACATTTTTTAAAATGAGATAAAAACTTTGTAGGGTTCAGGACTACTAACTGCACACACTGTATTCCCTCTGGAGCCTTCACCGTACTACGAGCACTATGTAGACTATTCATGGTGGCCTAGCGAGACAGATAGCAGGCTTGCCACTGAGAGCACCTCCCCAAATTCCTTCTCCTCTCTCCTGCTTGCTGACTGTGTGTGGCTCATTCAGGATCCAGAGAGTCGGGTCCTGGCAGTGACAGCCCCGGGCACATGCTGGGCCACACCCCGCTGACCAGTCCCGCGATGCTCCTGCAGAAGGCAGAGCTCTCGGTAGCACCAACCGAGACTACTGAGGAGACTCATGGAGCTGCTGGGAACAAAGCTCACCCTGTCAAGCAGCTTAGGCACTGGGGTTTGTTTGCCCTTTTGCAAGTTCGTTTCCAAATACTGCAAATGAGAGTTTAGCCCTTTGTTTTTGTATAATCAGACTTGTTTCTCCTTTTTATGCCCTGCCTAGTAATAATGGGGTCTTTCTGTGGGAAAACAAGCAGTTCTTTTCTCACAGGACCCCACAAACTGTAAGGCCATGGCAGGCATGTGCCACTCACCATGAGCTGCAGACACCAGGGTCTGGAGTGAAGAACACAAGGTTTCTCCGTGGGAGAGAGAAATCGCTTTGAGTGCCTGTGGACCAGAATCACCCTGGCAGACAGGGATCGCAGCAGAGAAACAGCATATAGTTTGGAGAGCAGGCATGCTCATTATAGCTCTTTCAGACCGGTGTGGGGGTCTGGAGAGCCCCTGCCATCCCATCACCAGGCCTGTTCAAACCCTAGCTCTTACCTGCCTTTCCTTTCATTCAAGATGGTGTTTCTGCCACCCCCTCTGTTAGATTGTGCACTACAGCCTTGCTCCCGGGGTTGCTGTCAGTCAAAGAACAGCTCCAGGAACACAGAGCTGCTGGACCACCCTGACTGTGTGACTCAGCTCTTCCG
>NW_010413440.1:36325-69770 GCF_000710305.1 Buceros rhinoceros silvestris
TGCTGCTTTCGCAGCACCACACTGAATGTGGGGCCTGCAGCTAGCGATGGCTCACGCGGCATCAGTGGCAGCCATGGTGTGGGTGCAGGGGCTGTTCCCCCACTTTCGTCAGCGGGCGGGATGCTGGTGTTGCAGCTGGTTCAACCAACTTTATGGTCTCTTCGTGCTGCTGCAGCAGAGCTGAGAATCTGGCCCTGGCTCCCTCCCTGCCTCGCTGGGGACTGCATCAGTGTGCTGTTTATTGTTTCTGCCAGATCATTCATGCAGATGTTAATGAATGCTAGACCCAGCTTTGCTCCCAGCAGAGTCCCTTCCACACCTCCCCCTGCCTAGCCCTCTGCACTGTAGTTTCTGTTTACAGTCCTGCAGGGATTTTCCCCTCTGCTGCACCGTCTTCGAGCAGCACAGTCCCAATTCCCGCTGCCAGCAGGCTTCCACACCTCTCTGGTTCCTGTAGCTGTCCAATGTCACCTCCAGGTGTCTGAGTCCCTCACTGTCACCATTCTTTCTCCACCTCTGGCCTCCGCTGCCAGCAGGCTTCCACACCTCTCTGGTTCCTGTAGCTGTCCAATGTCACCTCCAGGTGTCTGAGTCCCTCACTGTCACCATTCTTTCTCCACCTCTGGCCTCCCCAAACAAGAGGCATGCCAATTCTCCTAAGAGGAAGCAGAGGGCTTGGCCAGTGAAGAAAGTTGCTACAGGTTCTTCCTCTGCACAGATGGAGAAAGCACAGGGAGAAGTCGTCACCAAATGGGAAGAGCAAAGCAATTTGTCCAGGAGGACTCTGAGACAACATCTATACTGATAAGTGGTACCAGAACCCACATCTTGGCCCTGCATCCACACTGTTGTGTTACCTTCATGTCCCAACAAGGTGGGCACCTCAGTCTGCGCACTGTCTTGGGAAAGCATTAATCAGTCCAGCTCAAAATCCCACCAGGGAGTTCTGCAGAAGTTTAGCAGCACAGACAATCATGAGCCCAAGCCCCTGTTACTGTGGCAGCTGAGCCACACAGAACCTTGCTGTCCTGGCAGCTGTTGGACATCAGGAGTTAATTTACCTGCTGCAAAGGGCATCAGTCTCGGGGGGGCGGGGGGCGTTTCTGATATCTTCTTGATAAAAAAAAAATCACTTACCCTTCCAGAAGAGCAATGACATTCTTTCTGGGCCTTCCAATGTTCGGCCCATAGAGGTTTGCTCTGGAGTAAGTGCGGATAAGCTGCAGCAGGCTTCTCAGCTGGATGTAGTCCTTCCCCAGCTGGCTGCCGTTCACTGAGCGGCCGATCAGGGTCCGATAGTTATTGGGCTCTGGGAAAATAAAAATAGTCAAGCAAGGCTTGCCAGCTCTGCTCCTTCATCTGCACTTCCGGAGAGGGACACACAGCTCACACTGTTGCACAACTTGAGCTCTGCAAAGCTGCCTGCCTGCCCGGCAGAGCAGCAGAAGGAGCCTCTGAGGAGTAGATGAGGGTCATCACTTGCTCTCCTGTGCCAGCATCTCATTCCATGCCCCTTTTCCTGTGTGATGGTCCTTAATGTCATGCTTCTGCCTCCTTAGGGTCCCCCACTTCCACTAGCACTGCAGCCACCATGTAAGTCAATACAGCTGGCCTGGCCACCCCAGGACTGTCTGTGCCCAGCAGCTGAGGCAGAAACATTTCACATGTTTAATCAGCTGATGGAAACATCCAGCTAAGGGGCTAACACATGCCAGGTCCATCTCAGAGATGGTGCTGCCTTATAGCAGCTGCCTTTAAATCCCTCTGAAATGACATTGACAAAGCATCCTGGGATCCGTTAATATCCTCTTCCAAAAGGGCATACCTTTCTGCTACAGCAAGCTCCATTCTCATGGCTTTCTTGTTCCCACACTTACCGTTGCCCAGCTCCCAGGAGATGTTGTACTTCTTGCTGGCACTGTACTTCAGCAGGCTGAGAGCATTGGAGCTGTTCCAGGAGTTGTTGGGATTTCGGCGCAAAGCATTCAGTGCAAAGATCAGGTGAAGGCCAGAGCAGTCAGCAAAGTTATAGAGTTTGTCTAGAGACCTGGCTGGGAAGAAACAAAAAAAGTTTGTAATTCAAATGAAAGCTAGTTCCAGGGACGTTCAAAGGATCCTACTGTCCCTGAGACCTTTCCTTCTGTAGATGATGAGACAGGGTCAAATGCCATCCCCATGACATCTGTAACTGCAGAAATGCACCTGACCTTTGAAACTGGGATAGGATTCCAGGTGTGGGCTCATCTCCTTCCAGCATGAAACTTGGATGCCCTCCACCACTGTGTCAGAGCTAGGTGCCAAACCAGAGACAAGTGACTTTATAACATCTCTTTTCATCTGCTCTTGGCAAGGAAAGTTCAGCCTTTCCTGTGCTTATCCTGCCTTGCATCTCTTTCAGAGCAGATCCCTGCAGAGCCTGGGGAGCACAGGAGGAAATCACCACCCCAGGGCTGCCAGCTCACAGCCACCTCTCCTTCACACCACCACAGCCTGCTCTCTGCTCCCAAAGCCCCCAGCACAGTAATTAAGCCCCAGCAATAATCAAATAGAGCTTCTGAGGTGTACACCACACACCCATCTAACCTCTGCTCTGCACACAGAGAGAGGAGCTTCATGCCACCCCTTGAGCTGGGAGTCAGAGGAGAACTCCTGGCCTGGCAGCAGCCTGGCCAAGCCCTGCTGCTGGGGTGGCCCTCCCGGCATGCTGGGCTCTTTGTGGGATTTGTGTCCTACCTGCTGGCCCCAAAGCTCCCTGGCTGGCATCTACTCTGCCTTGATGAGCAGTGGGGCACCAGCCAGCAGCAGCAGGAGAGACCAAGGAAAGAGCTGAGCCACTACTCAGGAAGGAGTGACATTAGGACAGGAGAGCCAAAACAGTTAATGTCTTCTTTTTGCTTCAACCTTCCCTAAAAACTCAAAAGCAATCAAATGACTGTTGAAGCCATGTCAGTGTTAGCAGGATACAAACTCATGCGACAGCAGAAGATTTGGTTAGAGAGTAATTAGATAACTGTGGTGTTTTCAATCATCCCTGATTGTTGAACTGCATCCCAGGACACTCGGCAAGCTTCCTGAAGCAGCCTCAGAGATGCAACCACTTAACTGCAAAGAGCCACCAGGGAAGGGGAGGTTCCAGGGGGCTGGGGAGGGCAGACCAAGGGCTCTGCTTTCAGAAGAGGGGAAGGAGGTGCTGGGGAATTAGGTTAGGCAGACCAGCTTCAGGTCCCAGAAAAATACTTGGACAAATAATCAAGCTGCTTGTCAGCACTTACAAAATATAAGGAGATGATCAACAACCACAGGAATGTGTCAAGAACAAATCACAGTGAAGCAATCTACTGACAGGAAAACAGGGCTTGCAGGCAGCAAAACAGCCTATTAGGTCTTATACCTTGACATTTTTTAAGGCTTTTGACATGATTGCACATGATGTTCTCTCCACAAAGTGAGGTAACCCTGATCTAGACTGAACTGCAGTGAGAAATACACACATCAAGAGCAGCCACCAGTAATTTGCTGTTAAACTGAAGGGTCTGGGCAGCCTGCTCTGGGTCTTTTTACATGTTTCCAATAAAGAGGGTTATAAAGGAGCAGAGGATACGTACATCAGACTTGCCATGGCACTAAGATGCTAGCATACACCGCCATGGCCAAGGGAGCTGGAGGAGATGAGGAGGAGACAACTCCATGCTCAAGGAATAGTTCTAAGCCCAGGGATGATGCTCTGAGTCTCCTTGTACCCACAGTGCCTGATTGAGGTGCAAGTGAGATGGTGACAGCCAGGATCTGCTCCCTCTGGTTGGGAAGCTGCTCACAGCCTATGTGTCTGCAGTTATTCTGTCGCCCTTCCTGAGCACTGAAAGCCTCAGTGAATACGGAGCCAGCACTGAGAAGAATAAACTTATTTTGGAAGTATTGTTTTAAGAAGGGTCAAGGAAATAACTGCTAACCGAATAGCTAATATTTAATGGAACTCAACAAAGTCATGGAAAAAAAATTCCTAATCCCTTTGACAATGTTTTTCTAAATGCTACTGGTTGCTTGAGTGAAAAGTAGCTGAATTAGATTAATCTAATGTATTCATCCCACTGTTTCAGGAACATTAGCTGTTTTTCTGGATATTTAGTGAATTAGAGACAGATACAGTTACATAATACTCATTTACTTCAGACCTCCAGGCAAAAAGCTGTACATGAAATGAAGCTCCTATAAAGAGAATAAGGTAGACACCAATATGACAACATGAAGATAGCAAAAAGGTGTTACCTGCAGTTCCCCTGCTAGAAATTAAACTTTTTCACTGACGCAAACCAGTTGTAGTTCTTAAGTATTACAGGAGGGGATTTGGTTCCTGTTTAGGAGCCTCTGCAGAGGACTGGGAATTGATTTTCCATGCATCCACTGGAGGAAACAAGCCGTCTGTTATCCCAGCGCAGGGCCTGCCACTGTGAAATTATATTTTCCCCATGACACTTATTTTGTTTCCATGCGCCTGGACACAGAGGTGCCACATGTATTTCATGTTCTGCCACAACTTTCCAAGCTGGAAACCTCAGCGATCAGGGGAGAGAGCTAGGAGAAACACACAGATGTCGGGAGGTTGCTCCTGCACGTTTCTGATGGTCTCCCAGCACACAAGACGATCTCCAGACTGCAAAGAGGACACAAAGAGCAGAAAACTGCTAATAAACCTATCTCTGGATCAAACCAGATCGTTAAGACAGGCGCTCTTGGTATCAGGTGTATCAGATTATCCTCAGCAGTTGTCTTGGGAAAGTGTGAACCTGGAAGCACCGGTCTCTCCAGTGACTCTAGCAGAGGCTTGATGACCAGTTTACACAAGATATACAACTGTTAGTCGTTAAAGGGGCACATCTGACCCCTCCCTGAAATGACCGCCTTAAACTGGATATCTCCATTGCAGATAGCTACAGTTAGACGGGAAGAGTACTGCCATGGAGGGCTAAAGCACAAAAAGAGGCATATTTAGCAGACCTTGAGTGATGTCCAGCCCTCCCTCAGTACAAACAGGGCCAAAAGAGAATGCTATAAATATTTTACTGCCATGACTAGGGATGGGCACATTATTTCTGAGTAATGAGAACATGAAGAATCACAGTATTATTAACAGCTGGCTAAAACTCACTTTGAATTCTAGATAATTGCACTGTTTTTTCTTCATCAAACACAGAAAATCTTGCAGGAATTTAACCTTTCCCCAGATAACAGATCATTAGGCAAGGCTTTCACAAAGCATTTCAACAGAAAAAGCCATTGTCATACCAGAGTGAATCTTAATAGAGCAGAACAGGATTTATAAGATGTTCTCCCTGCCCCTTCTCCCCCTCCACCCGGTGCAGAGATGCACACGCTCAGCAGTCATATGCCACTGAGCTCAGGGAGAAGGAATAAAGCAAATTTTAAAAAAGGGAGAAAAAAGAAAGAAAATGAAAGAGAATAGAAGAAAACACAAGGGTGCTGATATTCAGCTTCTGCCATTATGCTCATTGTTGGAGTGAGGCTAACCAAGGCAGCAAAGCTCCACACTCCATTCACTCACCCCCAGCAGCAGTGCCTGCTGGCGGGTTTCAGCAGAGATGGGCTCCTGCCTTGCTGTATTTGGGACTAACAGCCGCCACTGGGCAGAGACAGAGGCATATGGCCTTGATACAAAGAAGAAATCAGAAGATATTTGGGCTTTCTCAACCTTTTACATCCTCAATTGCAGAGGCTTGAACAAATCCGGAGAGTGAATACCACCCAATGATGCCTGGCTGGATGGTCACAACCCTGCCCTGAGCTGAAGCTCTGCACAGGAGTTAGAGATTTTGGCTGTCTGCAAGGATCTCTCACCCTGCGCAGAGGGACACAGACAACTTCAAAATGCAGAAGAAGGTATCTGTGAGGCCACAGCAGGTGGTGGGGTTCATGTGACAAGTATGTCTTTTAGGATTCCTTCCCGTTTTTCTCCTTTTTATACAAGGCTAAATTTTAAAATACTCCAAAAGATGGATGGCACTTAACTCTGTGGCATGCCAACACAAAATCTGAGGCACATTAGAACGACTCTGGCAGTTTAAAATAATTGGAAAGACTTTCCAGTCATAGTTACTGAATTAAACATTATACTAGAAACTTTATAAAGAACTGCCATTTGGTAAGAGGGACAGTTCAATAGTCTCTGGGTTTGAAATTCTTCCACATATTTTATTCTGCTTCAGGAATTTTGCTTTGGCAGGGTTTAGCACAAAGAATGGAAATTTACGTGCGCACTGAGATGGAGGCTGAGATGAGCCAGTGGGCTGAGGGGTGGCGGGGCACGGCACAGCATGCCAGGGGCTTTCGTAATGCTGAAAAGTCGAACCAGAGGACAGCAAAGGAGAGCCCGTTCTCTCTCCATCCCCACCGTTCACCATATCCCTCTCTTGCACATACAGGGTGTGCCAGCACTGAGGAAGAAAGGGCGAGAGCTGATCAGAAAGCGGGCAGCACACACTACACTCCCTAAATCTGCAGGTTACCCAAGAGACCAAGCAAATGCACAACAGATGAACCCTTCTGTTGATAAAGCAAAGTAATGCAGTTCTAGAAATAATGATTTCAACTAATCATGGTTATTGCTTGACTCTGCATTCCCCATAAATTCTGAGCAATGCCTGAAGCGTCCCTGCAAACAGCTCTTGGTGCCAAGACTGAAGCCAGCAGCATCCCCTGCTTCTCAAGCACCTTGCCAGAGATAGCAGAGGGAAGGGGTTGGGGAAGACCTGGCAAAGAGAAGCCCAAGGAAAACTTTACAGGGAGTGGGCAGGCTGGGCGGTACAAAATGTTCAGACGAGATGAGCAGAATGGCTGGTGAGAGCAGGGAATGCAAAAAGAACCATATTCCCACTTACAGGAGAATAAGTGGGTACGTGGAAAATTTGTTTACAAACCAATTGGCACCATAGTCAGCTGAATCCCATTTGCACTGGCCCTCCTGGGCTAAAAATCCTCATAAAAACACATCTACGTGGCAAGGACTTCATGTTTTCTCAAAAGATACGCAACAGGCAATCAGAGAACTCCAGACCCACAGGAAAGGTCTGCAAAACCAGCTTGAGCCATTCCCATGGATTCCATCCCCATTTTCAGACAGGGAAACCAAAACTCCCCATCCACAATTTGCACGATTAGAACACCAAAGTGTAGCCTTCACCATCGCTGCAAGGTCAGAGAAAAAGCAACATCCCACACTCCCTGTACGCACTATAACATCCAGCTTGATCAACTGGATTATTGGAAGTTTTTCCTATTCTAGCTGCATGCCAACCATCCTTCAAAGCTGTTGCTTAATGAGAACTTTAAAGATTCTAAAGCTACCAAGAAACTCACACAGTTGCTGGAAATTGCATTCTCATGATGACCATCCCAGCTGGGAAGCTGCTTTATTTTAATTCAGTCTTCTGAAGCATTTTGCTCTTCAGTAAAACCACACCATGTAAAGATGCTGAAGAATTCCCAGGCAAAATTGTTGGCAAGAGGGAAAAGTTTGCTAGCCTCAGACACACATTTCACCTGAAATGCTCCCTCTACCTGGTCAGGCTCCTGCTATCCCCCCAGAAGGATGGAGGTGTGCATTCTCATTTGCCTTCCAGGCTTCCTTATGGCTCTATAGGGGAGCAATGGCTGGGGGCGTGCTGCACGTGGGGAGTGCTTCCCAAGGCAAGGTGCAGCGTTGGAGGTCCTCTCTGAGTGACAAGAGGTGCTTTGGCAGAGCCTAACAGTGCTATAGAAAAGGGATCTAGTTTAATCCCATCTGAAGAATACCTGCAAGTTGGAGGAACTGGCTTTAATACTGCCAGCCGGTAAAGAAATGCTGCACACTGTGTGTTAATGAGAACCTGGATTTTATATCCAGCTGGATGACAGATGGGGGATCTGTGCTATTCCTCCCCAGAGTATTGATGGAGTCTTGTTCCAAGGGAATTCTTGTCATCATCCCTGGTCTTTAAGCAGCTGAACATCGACCCTCAATATTCATTCAAGTCTTTAACTAGATTTTTCATTTCACTGCCAATGCAGAGGTGATTATGCTGACCACGTGAGCTAGGTTTAGCCCTTAACACCACCATACAGAAATAGCAGTCTGGGGGCTTGGTGTCAATCTCTCGCCAATAAGGAGCTTGGCCGGCAGCCATGGATTGTGGGCTGAGTTCCCAGCTGGCATATAACTTGGAAGACAACCATGAGGTCTGGGTTCAATATCCAATTGCTAAGGAGTCTGGCTGACAGCCTCATTTTGTGGAATGAATCCCAAATTAATATAATGCTTTTGATACCAGACAAGGGGCATGGCCTGCTTCCAAATGCTGTAAAGGCTCAGATAAAAGCTGTAGGCATTGGGTTTAATGTGTAAATGGTATCAAGGTTGGATAACAGTCAGGATTGGGCTTAATCCTCAGATGGTGAGAAAAAGGAATGAGCCCTGAGCTCTGCCTTTTTGGAAAAAAAAAAAAAAAGAGCTCAAACAAGCAGAATAGCTGTTTTCAATCCTCACATGAGCAAGAGCTCACGGGACAGTAATGGTTTCTAGGAACAAGTGTAAGTTGACATGGAGCTTCAGAAGAGATGTAGAATCTGGGTTCAATCTCCAAATGCTGTAAAGCTCAGATAATGGCCAGAAGGGCAATTTCCAAACCCTTTGTTCCAGCCTGGTGCCTGGGAAGGAACCAAGATCACATTACAGCCAAGAAAGCTGTTTTCTTCTGCTGCATAACTTAAGACATTTTCCCGTTTGTATCAGGATGAATCCAGCATCTTCTAAAGTTTCAGAGGGAAATGGAGGTGGGCAGGGAGAGGGTTACGGGTTTGAGCAGAGCAGAAGAACAGAGCAAGAGAAAATCAGACTGTGAGCACCACCTGCTCTTGTGCACCTTGTCAGCCACCCCAGATCACTGGGCTTGAGTGACAGAAACTGTGCCAGAGAAAACACCAGCACAGCTCATCAGCATCCTTGCTCAGGATGGGGTGCAGCACCTGCACCGCTGGGCATCCTCAAGGCCTCCGAGAGAGGCAGTACATGCCACCAAGAGGCTGTGATAGCCTGCGTGGCAGGTACTGCTCAACTGACATTGCTCACACGAGGGATTAATGTGAAACAGTGTGCACAGCAATACCTCACTCCCGCTCTCACAGCTCACTCATGGAGTAGCCTCCTGACGTAGCTAGGCTAGTTTGCTTGAAGCCAATCCCCTTTGTATAAAGGAATGCAAATAAAATGTGTATAAAATATCCAAATACTACTTTGAGTGGGCATTTAAGATTGGTCTGTTACTCAGGAGGTTTTATGTTAGGAGGTTTTCTTGAATATAATATTGATCCCGTGAAAAGCTTCAGATTTTGTAAATCGGCACTATTCCCCTTCCCTTCAGAAAACTCTTTATAATCTAAATTTGGTCCCTAGGACTCTCAGCTTTAGCTCTGAAGTTCGAATAGGATGGACAGAGGATGAGTGCTGCCGTAACAAGCTGCGGTTTGTCAATCTGACCTCCAGCTAGCCAGACCCTTGAGCAGCAACTGTAGACTTCGGGTTTTACCCCCCAAAACACCCTCCCGGCGCAGCAACTACCCAGCTGTAATGACCACGGGTGCTGAAGACAAGCCCTGTCAGCGCCACCCCCTGCACAGACAGTGGGCACAGCCCAGCATTTTTCTCTTTAACCTGTGCAAAGCTAAAATGTTGGTGACAGGTTACAGCCCATGCCACAAAGCCGCCTTCCTCAGGGCTTTACCTATGCATGTGGAAGGAGCGAACCCGCCAGGCTGCAGATAAAACCCAGCTCTGCTGCCAGACCGTTTGCTGACAGAATGACTGTTTTATATGGCTATAAGAGCGGCTATAAGAGCGGCTATAAGCGCAGCTGTCTGAAAAGCAACAAAATCTATGATGTGTGTTTCTAAATCCAATGACAGCTGGCAGTGCTGCACTGCAGCTCATTCCTTCTTTTACACTGTTTAGCTGAAACACTCCTTTGCGATTGCCCTGATTTATCAAAAAACAGCAGTTTCTGGAACAATTTAAAAGCATTCCCAAATAGGCAAGAAGTGGTCAGCTCTTCAGCACTCAGCAATCTGCGAGCTCCCAAACAGGCAGGCAGCTGGAGATGGATGGGGACAGTGATGGGAGGACCAAATGCCCTTCCTAGCCACCTCACGGGGAGGACAGGGCTGTGGATCACATCAGGATGGGGGGTTTTGAGGCAGCTGCAAAATGTTACCCACGGGTTGAGGGAATGGTAATTTATATGGTTTAAAGCTGACTTGAGGTGCAAACCTGAGCTGTTCCTGCGCTGCCAAGGAGAGGTGACTTGGTCCCTGCACAGTGCTGCTCCCCAGCTGAGGAAGCCACATGGCGGGGATCTCCTCGTGTGGCTGAGTCTCACCTCCCAAGCATGGGAAACCCTGTGCAGCCCAGACCTACACAGGTGTGTCCGAGATAACACCGTAGCTTGCTGTACACTGGAACATGAGGCATGGGGTGTAGACACAAAGGCAGGTACCATGCCTGTTCCCATGCTCACCTCCTCCTGCCTGTGGGGCAGATGACAGCAGCCATCACGGGGACACCACTTCCCTGCACAACGCTTGCTGCTCAGGCAAGCTGCATCCACATCATTCTTCCAAGGGGACATGGTTGGAAGGCAGAAGCTTCCTTTATAAATACCTTTTCTCATAAATACCTGAGACACTAACACCGAGCAAGAGGATGGATGTTTTCAGCGCTTTCCTGCAAAAAGTGAGCTTGGCAGCACAGGCTGAGCAGCACCCTGTGCACGTGCTGTGTGGCTAAACTAGAATGGAAGATGTTCGGGTACAAAGCATGTTTTTAACACATCCATTTAATCTCAGTAAAATACTTAACCCCAGTCAGCGGTGCACGTAGCTCACCAATTCCCTTCAGCCCGGGTGGCAGCTCCCGTACGCCGTTTTTGCTGCCTGAACTGCTGTCGTGTGTCAAACACACGGCTTGATTCAGAAGAGCCTTCTGCAGGGATGTGAACCAGACCCACCTGACAGCATCCCCAGAGCCGCAGAAGGTGCAGTGCCTTGTGCCAGACCTCTCCACCTGCCACCCCCCAGGTCTCTCGCTGCTCTAGAGAACACCACCACGGAGCAGCCACACCAGGGAGCTGAAATATCACGGTAGGAACAAATTCAAACTGAGGACTTCAGCATTGCCAAACCCCAACATTCAGAAGTCATGAGTCAAACTCCCCAAAATCATGGGACTGACTTGAGAAATCTGATTTTAACATGATTTTCACTGCCTGATGTTTTCAAAAATTTTGGGTGCCTTTATAGGATATTTTTAAGCTCTTCTACTACCAGGAGAGCTAAAATCTGGCTTGTTTTAATTTTTCCTTGTAATGGCAGTTGATGTGCAGCAAAACAACCACTGTATTTTAGAAATTGTTTGGGTTGGCCTCACTTCCCTGTGGGTGGGGGCTGCAGCCAGTGGCCAGGGGCAGGGGCACGCCTGACCCCCTGGCCAGCAGGCACTGCAGCAGAGATGCTCTGCCATTAAGCAAGGATCTGCCCCTCTCTTCTTACAATCTCTAGCTATTTGGGGGTAAACCCAGAATCCACAAACATCAGGTGCTTCATTTTACAGGTCTGAGTCAACATTTCCTATCGTACAAGGAGCCACAGTAGTGGTGTGCTGCTGAAAACCACCGATCCCAGCCCTGACCCATCCTCTTCTGCGTGTTGACCCCGTTCTCGCCATTGGCCATCCCTGGCTATTCCCGCTCAGTGGAGCAGCTGATTTCCCTGGGAGAAAGAGGGAGTGACTAGGGCTCTCCACACACTTTGTGAGCTGGGCATCTGGTATTTTTCAAAACTCTAAGACATTTTAACTGAAAACTGTCCTAAAAAAAAAAAAAGAAAGAAACTCAACCAAAAAACAACGCATAAAACCGGAAATGTTTCAATCTGAAATCCTTAATTAAAACCACACTATTTAGTACATAAAGGAGGAAGTTAAAACAGAAATGTACTTTTGCACATTACAGACAGAATTATAATAAACACAAAGCACTGCCAAGAAGGAGGCATTTTCAAGGCTAAAGGAGATGCCTCCAGCTGCACTCAAATAATGTCAGAGGCTTGTCCGCACTGCCGAGTGTCACCGCGTTTGAACACAATAGCAAACGACCAAACCAGGCAGATGAGGAAGATGGCAATTATTGGCGCAGACCACTAGTACTGCAGCAAGGACCACAGCCCACTGGGGTCTATGAACTCCACTGACTTCCCACAGATCCCAGACCCTGGTCTTAATCTGTAAAATATTTGAAGGAACTGGCCCTGGCTGCTCCTGCTCCTCTGGGCTCGCAGATATGGCTCAGCTGGAGGGACCCAGTTTGGCAGGAGCTCTCCCCAGCTACTCTTTGGGGGAATCTTGAACCAAAGCACACAGGGTGGAGTCTGAACCTGATTTTGGAGGCACAGACAAACGGCTGGAAAAGGCCAGCGTCATCAGCCTGATGTCCTGCACCACGCAGCCCGGAGTGCACACAAGAAATGCAGGAGTCAAACCCAGTCCTTCAGCACAACAGAGCAGATCTTTGGTAAAAGGTATCCACTGCCAGCTTAAAATTTGCTGTAAGTGTGTAAATTGGCCTATCCCCATGTAAAATTTTGCAATTATTTAACGCCTGTGGTCAAAATAGGCACCTGGCTTGTTGTCCAAACCTCCCTGTCTGGGCCTTCTAGTGACTGGATCTTGCGATAACCCTGCCTGCTACGTTTTTTCATTCTGGATGGCTCAAAATTAAGATCAAGCCTCCTCTAAACACACTTTAATTAAGCAGCATTTGTTGCAAATCTTCAGTATCTTCACAGCAGTGCAAGTTCTTCCAAGCTTCTAACCAGTTCCGTAGCTGTGCTGTCCTACAAGTCTTATCAAGCTATGTCAACAGACCATTGCTATGTGTGACATTTAGGATCTCACTAAATTATATTGCTGTGCTGAGGGAAGGGTAGTTCTGCTCAGGCTCCTGCTCCTCTGCACCAGCTACAGAGCTGTGCTCGAGTGCCTGCTGCTGCCCAGGCGAGATGGTCTTCTACAGAGAGGATGCTGGAAAAAGCAGCGTGAAGATGGTTGATACCTCTCCAACCTAGAGAGGTTAGAAACTAGATCTGAAGGGAGCACTCACAAAAGCTAGTGGTTGTCCTAACACTAGCTTGGGATACGGCTGAGGAAAAGAGCAATTGCAGTAGGCTCAGAGAAAAACTGAGTGAGAATACCAGGCACCCTTCTGATCATATGATATGTCTGCACATAAATGCCAGGAGAACAGAGAACAAACAAGACTCATATATAACAGCAGCATTTAGCTTCACTCATGCTTTATGGAAAGACACAATTGGAAGGGAATACTGATATAAGAAAATGTAACTTGTTTAGGAAACAGAAGAACGAAATAGGAAAGGTTGATTTTTTTTTTAAATGAAGAATACTTCGAGGTTCAAGAAGAGGTTAGAAACAGACTGTGCATGTCTCCAGGGACAGAGAAAGAGACAATGAACACAGGATGTGTCCCACAGAGCTTCATTGCTCAGAAACAGGACACAGACAATGCCTTCTGAAGCATCTGACTGAAGCAGCCAAAATAATTGATAGTCAAATTAGTAGGGACAGGTAATTTTAACTCCCCTGGCATCTGCTAAAGACAGATCAGGGCAGATCCCAGGCACATCAAGCCGCTGGAATGCATAGGGAAAAGTTGCTCTGGAGAAGGAAAAGTAGCAGGGGTGGGGTTGTTTATTACTTGAATATTATTGATACAGAAAGTTGATTAATAGTTCAAAACTGGAAGGAAATATGAGTGCAAGTGGTTACAAAACGGTAAAGTTCAGCAATTTAAGGCAGTGAAGGAACAAGAACAATGGATTAAAGATAATGTATTTCAAAAAAGCAAATTTGAACAAATCCAGGGCGCAGGTCAAGAGGATCTCTGGGGAAGAGAGTTTAAGGCAGCATTTCCCAACCAGTGAGACATGGAAAGGCAACAGCTGTGCTGTGGGTCCGAGGGAGAGAGGAGCAGAAAGAACTGCAGGAAAATATTTTGCAAATACATACAAATGAGAGGAAGAAAGAGGAGAATATCAATCCTTACCCTAGTGCAAAAGAGTAAACAAAGTTTTGACATGAAGCTCTTCACTTTAGTTTTCATAGAAAGAATTAACTGTGACATGGCTTTCAATTGCTTTAGTTTTAAGTGTGAAACAAGCAGAGCTGAAGAGGGAAGGAACAGATAAAAGACCACTTAGGAAACCTAAACCACGAAAGTGCTTACCACTATGAAATCCATGTCAGATAGTCTTATCAAATACAGCAGATTCATATGCATTCAATAAATCCTTTTTCTGCAGTTTCACACAGAATTCTGCCATTATCAGCGTGCCCTCTTGCAATAATGCTGCCCTTTGCTGACATGGTTCTACTCCTGATGCACTGGAAGCATGCTTATTGCTTTACTCCCTGGTCACAGATGCATCCCCGATACCTTCAGCTTCCCCCCACTGCTTGCCAGTGTTTCGGGGGAATGCATCTCGTCCAGCTCTGCTCCCATGGAGATATCACCATCTGAACTACTTTATCCTTTTAAGGTGAAGAAGAACAGAAGAACAGGCACGGCTCCTTGTGAAGCAGGCACAGAAAGTGGCTCAGGTAAGCTCTATAGGAGCTCTATACCTCTATACCTCCTGGAGAACAACCCAAAGCCAGCTCAGCCCCGGAAATAAACACTGCAGATATATGGACTTGGATGGGATGGATGTTAAATTTCTCAATAGCTACTCTGCAGTCGCTGCTGCCAGCACAACTCCTCCACTTTAGTTAGCGCACCCTTGGTCACTGTGGAGACAGAGAGGGGTGTTCTCACAGCCTGCCAGGACAGTAGCTACAAATAAAATCCGTTAATTGTATCACGCCTAGAGGTGGCTGTCAAAAATGCAGGGAGCCATGTAGGCAGAAGAGGAAGATGAGAGCATGGCTCACCTGTGTTATGTGGGACCCAGCTAAACACAGCAAAGGGCTCTGCCATGGATTGCTCCAGTCAATGAATGGGCTTAGATGTGAGATGTTAGAGAGACCCTCTGCACGTTTCTTAACACATCTGTGTACCCAGCTGTTGAGTGACCTACAGCACTGCCCTCTCTCCTCTCCCCTCTTGCTATCGGAATGCAAATCCTTTGACTGAACATACATCACATGACATTCTGGACCTAAAGAGTGATATTAAAATCAAGTAAATGAGGTGCTGGATTAAGCTAGTGGTGTCATCGGCTTGCCTTCTGGGAGAGGGATCTGAGATTTTTGCAAGGTACTTATCAGATTTTTAAACTTACTCAGCTAAACAAACAACCATGTTAAGCCTCTGAAAGGGATTCTGCCACCAGAGGAGACAGCCTCCTGAGACAATTCTTGGGGTTAAAGGTTGATCTAAAGAAGCACAGTTTCTCAGGGTTTAACTGAATGTGTCTCACTGGTTAATTGTTATCTTTCTGGATATTGTTTAATCTCCACTGAAAAATAAATGCATGGAAGATATTAAAATCAACTTCTTAAAATAAATCCCCCCAAAACTGCTTGACAGTCTTTAATTAAATAATTCCACCTGAGAATCCATCCCCTCAGATCACATATGGGATATGCCCACTGGCTCCCACCTTTGGTAAATGGGAACCATGTGGACAGCATTAGAAGAGGGAAGTGCAAGAAGAGGTGAGCCCAGCGAAAGGCAGATGAACACACCATGGCATGCTGGGGAAGATTAAAGGGAGACAAAAAAGGAGGGTTGAAAGCTTTTGACAGCAGAGAACAGGAAAGTTTCCGTATCTGAGAAAGGTTATGGGCTTGCTCTGAAGGCGAAGGAGGTGTTAGCAGTTGTAAGAAAAGATTACATCTTGTCCTGGGAGGAATGCTTCAAAAGCAATTACTTTCCCTCTTAGCAGTGACCTCGCTCCCTTTATTGCTGAAGGCTCTGAATGTTGGAAGTCTGGTCCTGCAAAACGAGGCTGGTTGTGCGTTATTGAACAGCTGATAAACATTTTGCTTTTGGAATTGAGAAAAATATTTATACTCGCAGCACTCAGAAATGACTCGACAGATTCTCACTCAGATTTCGGGTCATGTCCTCGAGCCCTCTGTATGAAACTTTAGCATAAGAAATTCTCTTTTAAAGAGAGATGACAGGATACAATTACAGACACTCAAACCATGTTTGCAGCCACCACCTCAGGTTTCCACATGCTTTTGTGTTACATCAGCACCAAGGGGAGAAACAAGGTGAGAGGCTGGACACCTGGAGGACAAATCAGGCATCAGGACCACCTCCTGGAGGGAGAACGGAGAGAGTCAGAGGGTGCCCAGGATGAAGGCAGTAGAGGCACCAAACTCAGGCAACCCCAGCCTCTTCCTGGCAGCACTGATCAGACTTGGTGGTGGTGCACTGCTGCGCCACACAACAGCTTTGATCACAAAGACTGATGGCAATGAGAAGTAGATATCTACAGCAATTTAGGGAGGAATGTGAAATATTTTGTGAGCGTGCATGTAGAAACAGATGACTACATCTTTCTCAAGCATTTTTGGCCATCCAGTCAAGAAGTCACATATCCAGCACTTGTGTTAGAAAAGGTGGCAGCAGTGGGGAGAGGTTTATCAAGCTGATCCTTCAGGCCCTTGTTGATCAGGATTTCTTTCTGAATGGAGCGCAGAAGTCCTGGCATGACAAGCACAACACAGGGCTGTAACTATCAGAGGGGCCTGGAAAACCTCATTAGCTTGCTGATGGCTCTTCACCCATGTACAATCTAATCATCACAAGGCCTGAGCAGAAGGGAAATCCAGCCTCTCCGTGCCCTGGAGTTTTGGCCATGCTGCTGATAACCATGCTCCAGGAGGGCATCAGCTGGGGCACTGTGATGAGAGTGGGGTTCCAATCAGTGCATTTCCTGTGTATGCCATTCCTTGACACAGGAGGTGCTGCAAGTCCTATCAGTGATGATTTCCTACTTCTTGAAGGATGGAGATCTGCAAAATTTCCTTAGCCTCTAATGGCTCCTTCCCAAGGACAGTCTCACTAGGAGGTGCAAGCTATTGGCAGCTTGAGGGCCCAGAGGAGCTGTTGACCGTGTTTAGGCCACAAGCCAGAAGGCTTGATTTAATCCAGCATAAATGGAACTGTTTTATTTATTCTAATGGTCTGATGGCAAGGGAGGAGCGCTCCCTGGCCTGTGACAGCCACAGCCTTGTTCCAGACATGAGGTCCAGTGCACAGCCTTGCTCCAGAAAACACTGTTCCCAGGGACAAGATATATATCCCTGTGTGTCACCTGGAGGCAAGGTTTCAGCAGGCTCATGCTGCCTCAGAAATGTTTATTCTTCTCTCAGACCTGTTGGCTGAACCTGTATATCTTCCTTGGTCAGATGAGCCCACGAGGTGGCTCCACATGATGAGGAAGGACTGTTTGAGCCTCCCGTCTCCAACAATGGCCAAGAGGAGATACCTGAAGAAAAGCGCAAGAGGGGCAACCATGCCATGACACCTCCCAGGGTACACTTCCAGCCTCTGGGAATCGGTGGCATAGGGCACCAAGCATACAAGGAATCAGAAGTCTTACTTACCAAAACCAGGCAACAGCAAAAGCCAGTAAATAACTATAGCCCCAGCACTTCACATGCACCATGAGTATAATGAAGCTCAACTCGGAGTAACCTGCTGTCCTATCTTAAGGTCTGAAAGAAAGATGTCCAAGTTCACACAAAACAGGGAGAGTCTGCTGAGCCCTCAGAACAGACTCATGCCAAATTGTAAATAAAGATCCAAGAACACTTGACACAAATACTGAGGCAATGACTAGAAAAATGACTTATGAAGTGCACAGTGAATGTCTGCAGGGCTGACCAAATGGAGGAGAAGCTTTTAAGAACTGCAGAAGCTTTCCAGAGGAACAGAATCTAAGGAGCGCCAATTTGTGTCAAAGATTTTCCATCTGCACATAAATAAATAAATAAGAAAGATGGAAGCTGACAGGGAGAAATCTGTATTGCCCATCACAGAGCCCCTGTGTGGGTGTAGCTCCTCCAATACAGAGCTTGGTCTCCAGGAAGACTGAAGTGTTGCAGATGGCCGGCAGTAGTCATCTGCATGGGGATGAGTTATACTTTACAGGTCCAATTCTGCCTCTAAAATTAATACTGTGTCCTCTACGTGTCCCACGTACTCTTTGGACCAGCACAACATTCACTTGCTGGAGAGGGAGAAACAACATCCCTCAGGCAGAGCATGGTCTGGGAGGACAGTGAGAACAAAGGAGCAAGAAAAGAAGATGCAGGACAATGAGTAGAAAGGAAAAAGAAATAAACTTATTGGCCAAGCCAGGCATCCCAGCTCCCATTAACTCCCACTGCTGCTCTCCACAGCACCTCAGCATAAGGACACCAGCCTTGCTACCCACCGACACATCCGTGGAGGAAGCAGAAAGGGAGAGATGGCAGGCAAGGAGGGAATGAAGGCAAGCCAAACAGCGCAGGAGGGAAAAAACGTTTTGGGGTTTATTTTTCACACAGGATTCACAACATTCCTCAGAAAATTTAATTTTGCCGTCCTGTTCTTGTTTGCTAACCAGAACCAATTTAATTTTAAAACAACATGCAGAGCCAACAGGGGAAAAACATTTTGCAATGGCTCTTCGCTCCCACTTGGAATGGCAAGCACAGCTTAACTCGTTCGGCTCCTGCAGCCGCAACACCAGCTCATGGGGAGCCGGCCCACTGGCATGGGAATCCTCCGGCCAAGAGGGAACAGGGGACTCGCTGGCACCGATAAATGACATGATACAAATGGCTTTTTTTTGAGCAACTTGACAAATCCCACCCCGTGCATCTGCAGAGGCTGGAGATGGAAGGAGAGGAGAGCAATTTGTTGTGTGGAACATCTTCCTCTTGCCTGGCTCACTGCTTGACAGCTTGCTCCGTGGTTTGTAGAAAAAAAATGGCCTGTTACCACATATAACAAAGAACAGAAAGCTCCTATTCCTCCTCTTCTACCAAGAACACGCACATTTCTCATATCAGCATGTGAATCTTCTGTGGTTTTATGCTTTGTTGTGATGGTTTGGTAAACAAGCTGATAAAAATCAAGAGCTGTTCAAAGGCAAGGTTAACACACTCATGTGCAACCTGGCTTGTCAGGGAATGCTAGAAACATGTTGCTTCTGCTTACCATCTGCATGAGCTTATTCAGACTAAAATAACAAAGTGTATTTCCTAATCTCTGTCAATGTAAATAGAGCCATTAAGTTGCGAGGCTGTTTACATTCTGGGAAATAGTCGATGCATTCATCCTGATTGCTCCTCGACTCAGCACAGTGTGGGGGCACTATGGTTGTAACTGCAGCTCTGCTGCAGCCCACAGCCCCACTGACCACCAGTTAACACCAGGCACTGGGACCTGCCACATCTGCTCCACAAAGCCATAGTAAAACTCCTTGCAAATATTATATGTTGCTGTCCAAATTTGGTTTTATAACTAGAAATGAGGACACAGACACTTGAAGGATCCAGCTCTCCCAGTTGTAGTATCTGGCAGACAAAAGTAGGAACATTCACATTTTTTGAAAGGAGCTCTTTTGGTAGGTAAAATTGTAAACATCAGAGCAGAAAAGACCTGGAGCTTGCTGGTGGTGTGCTTACAACAGCTCTGTCTTCTGCGTCACGCAAGGACCAACACTGCAACACAAGCACGTAGAAATGGCACAGCCTTCACCCTGGAGGATTTACGCCCTGGAAGAAGAGGGGATGGTACCATCTGTAAGCTGTTGCATCCCAGAACACTGGAGCCAAACACTGCACTCTTTTGGCTGAGGCAAACCTTCTGCTCATAGAGAAGACCCGAGAGCGAACATCACCCAGCCCCGAGGGGTCCCATTGCTCCAACCAGCGCCTCTTTGACCATACAGGGACTGGGCTCCTGAGCACTGGCGGGAACATTTCCACAGCCTTGCAGGTAAAACATGCTGTTCTGGATGCTGGCCTGCATTGCTAGCCTTGTTACTGCCCTAATAGGTGCTCCCTGTAATTGTAGGAGACCATTGTTTTTTCTTGGCCTAGATTCACCTGCAGAATTGTAGAAGAACAAGAATTCCACATTTGGAAATAATAACAAAAGGATAAAACTGGGCAAATAATGGTGCAGCCTAGGTCACACATTCCCATTTTATTAGACTCAAGCCCTCCTGAAAGAATTTTCTTGAATCTGCGTGTGCTAGCTAAGTGCAAATATGTTTTAGAGGACATTCCGTTTCACAAAATAGAGGGGCTCCGTTTCTCCGAGTGTTATATCATAAATTATCCATTATAGGTTCAACAAGTTTTGCCTTTATACTATCTAGTATAACAGCTCTGGACCTGCCCTCTCGGCTCTGCTTGGTGAGCCAGCCCTGCAGTTTCATGGTCTCATCAGAAATGTTTCCCCATGGCAAGGCCATAAAGTTATGTCTCTGTATCACTGCTCTTCTCAGCTTTTCTCTTTGCCTCATTCCTGGCTGAAAATATCCCTTTCCTCCTTTGCATGTGGCTCTTCCCTCTACTAGCAATTAACTCAATTTCAGCAAACAGAACAAAAGACAACATGGAAGATAAAGCGACAGCCCATACTGATGGGGACCACGCTGCTCAGCCCAGCTTTGTGCCGAAAGGCAGCGTGCAGAAGAAGTCCTGCACCGTATGGACAAGGATGAGAAAGAAGCGAGTATGAGTGCATTTGCTTTAGCTGCTGATGTTCTGCCAACCACGTCATACATAACCGTATAACAACAGGGCACGTGAAAACCAACACACCAATGTTTGATTTTACCTTGACTTTCAAGGCATCTAAGCTATGCAAGCACTGTTTTTAAGAGTGAGTTTGTTTGTTTGTTTTTAAAAACAAACATGGTTTTGCAATAGCATGTGAGCAACAGTGAGGTCAGATACACCATGGGAATGCCATCGTCCTCGGCAGAGCCGGTACTTCCAAGGGAACCATCCTGCCTTGATTCAGAGCTGTTAATCGTGCCAGGAACCATCACTGGTTCCAGAGCTACTCACCCGCTGGGAGACAAGCTTTCACCACAGTTCTGTAATTAAGGGGAAATGTTAATGTTACATGTTACTAGCTTGGAACATCAGTTATCCCGGGAGTTCAGAGAATTTAAAAAATGTAAGTATTTTGATAGAGCTAATCAGTTTACATACCAACTTTAATTTAGCTCCAGATAAATCAGGAAAGTTTTTGACTTTTTTATGGCAAGTTATTCCTGGAGAAATAGAAAGTACCTCAGCACAAGCATAGCAGACCTCAGCCATGACACAGGCCAGCATGCAGCACCTTGCATCTGTCCCTCCCCATCTAAAACAGTTAAAGGATTACTCAACGTTTTGCACAACATACTCTAAACATCCTTACAACCCCTCAGGTTCTCTGGCAGTGGAGGCAGGGGACACTCCGAGTGAAAAAAGGATGCCCGTGGCTGGACTTTGTGTTTTAATCACGTCCAGCCCTTTCCATTTGAGGTGTATGTATCAAATATCTGCCCAAACAGGAAGGACACACACATGGGATAGTCAGAACAGCTGAAACACATGCACTTGAGGTGGAAAACATCTCCCAGTTGTGCATGGGATGGCTCTGAGGATCGGGAAATACATAGGAGGCGATGCCCAGGGATGGAGCACTCTTGGCCATGGGATCTACCTGGGCACACTGTGGTGGGGTCACTGAGGAATGGACCATTTCAGGTCAGGGCTGGTCACTGTCCCCTGCCCAGGGTCAGGTCCTGCTCAGAAGACACCTAACCCAGATGGGAGAGGTGGAAGTGGCAGCCCTGGACCGTTCTTGAACATGTGGCAATGTTTCATTATCAAAAAGTCTGTGCTAGCCAGAAATTTTACTACATTATTAGCATTAAGAAACATTTTCCACTTAAAAACACAGCTTGAAGCCAGTGTAGAAGCACCGTTTCAATCAGTAGTAACAATAGCATCATTCAGTTCCGCTGATGCTTCAGCGGAGATCAGTACTTCTGCCTGCATGGTTTTAATAAAAGCAGCCAAATAATCCAGGGAGGGGCTCTCCAGAAAGCCCTACGGAGGGTTTGTGTACTTGAAAATGGGGCACGGGATTCATGGCAGTGAAGGTGGTATTCGTGTGAACACAGCTGCCCTGAGATAAAGATGTTCCTGGCACAAGCTGAAGCAGTACAGAGCTGTACGCAGACAAGCCCCTGGAGAGGCAGAAGAGAATTATGGAGTGTTGAGCTAATTAAGTTCACAGCCTTAATTACTGGAGCACTACAGCTGATAATGCAAAACCAGCCTTGTAAACAAGCTTCTATTTTCAGCCTCTCATGCCAGCAACTTTCTTCTGAAAGCATCTGCTGCAGAACTCAGGCTTGTCCCATCCCAAGGGCATATTCTGGACAATGAAAAGAGGTGCTCTGTAGCATACAGGTAATTAAAGCAAAAGAGATCTTGGCAATTCCCATTTTTAAACAAATAATGAAAACACGATGGAACACTTCGAACTCATGTGGGGCTGGATCACGCATGGCTTAACTGCTGGTTGCAAAAAGAAAAAAAAAACCAACCAAAACATGGGAATTCAGTTTTATATATAGCTTCCAAACTCATAACCTTTAGCTTTTTTTCAGAGCATCCTCTCCTGAGATCAGAGGAACAAGATGCAGGATCACACGCAGACCCTCTGCTAGTCCTAGGAGAGCACAGATGGAGTCACAGCCTCACACCTTAACTGGCCCCATCCTTCCGGCCACACTAAAACCTCTTAGAGGCTCTAAAGCCGGAGGAACCAGCAGATCACCTTGTCTGACCTCTTGTACACCACACTCTATAGTGTTTCACCCAGTTATCCATGTGCTGAGCCAAATAATGCAAATTTGGCTGAAGTGTATTTTCTATAAAGGCATCCAGACTGAATATAAAGCATTACAAGATGAAGAAGAGATGCTACTACTTTTTTTTTTTTAACTTATGTAGTCTACGCAGCCAGATAAATATTTGTGTCCCGTTTCTAATTGGAATTCTTTGGTTTTGGCTTGCAGCCCCTAATTCTTGTTCTGCCTCTAGCCATTAGATTAAGAGACTCTGCAGTAGATTATATATATTTTTCCTGAGAGCATACAAATCAAGTATCTTTTTGGTGGTCTTTTTGATATAATAAGCTGACTAAATTTGTGAAGGCTCCTGCATTTGGGTACTTCTTCTACATAGTAAGCCAATACCTCTCAGACTCTGTGGAGCACTCTCCACTCCTCCCATCTGCACACATCCAGGCAAAATAGCAAATTGAACGTGTTCAGTAGATACGTGCCTCAGACGGTGCATGGGGACCCCAGGGAGGAAAAGGTTAAGGAGAACAACAGCTCTCAGCTGCGAGGAAAAGTCAGGGGAGCTTGGAGATTGCACCAAGCTCTGTCCTGTCGAGCGCCAATACCTCCAGTTACCGCAACATAAAAAGCGCCATTCCTGTTCATGCATGATTCACACATCAATGCACAGAAAATGATCCTTGAGAAACCCCCCAAACAACTCAGCCCATATGAAGGCCATAAGAGGTCACCACATCATCTAGGATACCCTCCCACGTAGACAAAGCCGGGTATCTCCCAAAGCCACCTTCACTGAACCCAATCATTGGAGTTTTACTCATTATTAAAAAGCATGAGATTTTTAATTTTTTTTCTGAAATGGAAGGTACATGCATCGGATCCACTTTATTACTGCTGCCCACTCAGTGAAGGGTGAATTGTTTCCTGGGACAGGGTGCAAGCTGTGATGTAAGGGTTGGGGAGCCTCAAACATGGGGCAGCTGGACAAATGCACTATCACGAGCTGTCAGCATGTGAACAAAGACATCAAGCATGAAGTGGGATTCTCAGACATTAGAATACACACTTCACAATTCCCACAGCAGACAGTGATTTAGAGTTCACCCAATTATCCTTATCTCATGCTGGTGTATAGCAGAAATGTGAATAAGGGAAGCAGAGCCAACGGGAGACAAAAATGGACAGATCTCCACATAGTCATGCATGATATGATGACACATCCTATGATATTCCAGTGCCCGCTCAAGGGAACCAGGGCTGGGGAAATGGGGGAAAGGAGTCAGAATAGGACCAGAACACCAGTTTCTGCAGTGAATAGCAGTTTGAAGATCAGAAGCCAAGATGCTGCAGTTCCGTCTGGGAGAGTAGCACTTAATTGCAAGGACTTAGTCATTAAGCAAGTAACATGAATTGACAGATTGAGAAACATCTTTTCTGGAAAAGGTTAGCCTGAACTGCTTAATAACTAACATAATAGCAGAGAGTGTCTAAGATTCAGGTGTCACCAGAAGCTCATTGCCCACACAAAAGCTTTTAGAGGTTCTCTTGGATCTCCTAAAGAAGCCACTCAGGCAACCGGTGAAAAATCAGTTAGTCACAGAGTAGCAGAGCTGTGCGCCTTCCTCGTTTCAATGCAAAGGTCAAGCACCATACAATAAATAAAAATAAATTAAGAAAAAAAAGAGAGAGATTGATGCAGGGCTTTTTTTTATGTGCATCTTTTACACACAGCCAGCGTAAGGGCCAGGAATACAGCAGCTCCTGGGTCCCTGCCACCAGTCTTCCTCAGTAGCATAGCGATGCATCTGGGAGACAAAGATGTGATTTAAAATCATGAGTGCCAGCAGGGACAGAACCGCGATTTTAATTTCTAGCAAGACTTCAATTAAAGGAAACAATATGATTACAATGAGACCCTCATAGAGCAAAGCGTATGGGGTGTCAGCACCTACATTGCTTGAACAGAAACTTCCTCCGGACACCAGGAGGCACCAGCACTCAGAGGTGATACTCACAGGCAGCTCCTAGGTATCCATACGTGCCCTTCCTCCAGCCGGGCAAGCACTGTTTTTCCCTAAGCCTGAGGTTTGTACTTGCATAGAGCTCCCATTATCCCTTCATTTTCTCTCAGGCTTTCTGGTGTACGAACATCTCTGCTAGCTGTCATCTCTTTGCCCTCTGAATTCTTTCCAAAGATTTCTACCTGCCTGTCACCCATCAATCGAAGTAACACCTTGCTTTTTCTCCCCAAATATGATACCTCCCCACATGTGCATTCCAACTCAGCAGAACTGCAGCAGGACCCACATTCCCAAGCATCCACTAGCCATTACTAGAACCACCAGCCCCAGGTGATAGGGGGCTCTATCCTCTTCCTATCGTTATAATCCCCAACACCATCACACACAAATTGCCACTGGGAGGAATGCTCCTTTGCATATGAAGCCCAGCTTATTGATGAGCATGTGAAACGACATGTCCTTCTCTAGCTAGTTTCTTGCCAAAGCACTCAAATGCTGAGCAGCCAAAGCCCGTGTGACTGCTGTAACGACACATACGCCATGGCAAATAAATCCCCAGAATGCATACAGCCCATTTGCCTTTACTTCACCAAGCCAAAATGAGGACTTGCCATAACACCTGGTGTTATTCTTCTCCTCATCTCTTCCATCACCCTGTCATCCAGTGAGATAAATCCCTCACAAGGACAGACACCCATGGGAGCTCAAGTCCCAGCCTTAACATGGGTTGTATTTAACTTTCTGTTCGTAGTCTCCACCCGCAGGACTCAGGCTCCTGCAGTGCCCGAGGAGAGGGCTAGCAGAGAACTGTGTTCCTGTATCAAGAGCTGACAATCCAAACAGCACAGAACTGAAAGGTACTGAAGCTGCTGGCACTGAATTCTAGCACTGGAGACATTCTTCCCTCCGGAAGCCGCTTTAAAAAACACGTGCCATGGATGGGTCCCTCATCCCCTGACACCTACAAAGCCTCACAGCCACACGGACAGGCAGGGGGCAGCATTGATGTCATGGTGTGCCAAATCGTGCGGCACTGCTCCAAGCCTACGGAAAGCCACCAGCACAGATCTGCCCCACAAGGTCCCAGCCAGTGTTTCTGCAGAGTGCAAACCCCTCAAATGTCATGTTTCTGCCATTTAAAAGCAGCTTAAGTGGGAAGTGAACACTAATAAAAACACTGTCCACCAGCTTTGCTGCTGCAAAGCAGCTGGCTTTGAAGTCGGATAATTCACCTAGCAGGAGCTCAGCCTTGCCATTCTCTTGAGCAAGGACAGAGCAAAACCTATCTGGAAGAACTACCGGGTTGTTCCTATTTACTGATCAGGATACTAACAGGTCCAAAAAGGAGAAAAAACACATGTACTTTCCTGCTACAAAGGCAACGTGAGCAGCCCAAAGGCATGAGTTAACTCACACACCAGCGTTTTAAAGCAATGGCTGTAACCATTTCTGGGATTTGGGGAATGATTGCCCCAAGGGAACACAGAGCTATGTGACACACAGCCCCTCTCTGGGATTTACACTCTTGGGAGTTCACTGATGCTAAAGCTTTTATTGCATTTTTACTCCGTTTCAGGGCTGGGTAATTTTATGGCTATTAATAACACTTAGGTAAGATATGCCTGTGAAAAAGCGATCAAATGTCATGCATGAATCCAGAAACCAACAGTTGTTCATTTGGAGAGGAAATGGCAGAAGTATCTTCGAAAGGAAAGAGAAGATGTACTTATACATTAACAATTAGCAGTATATTCTTACCTATCAAGAAACCATACTCCAGTGAATTAAAATGGGCTGGCACTTGGACTGATGGGCAATGAGCACAGCCAGCTCAGAGGTGGCCTTCTGTCAGGGGTAAGATACCCCAATGCCTAGATTACAGGCTGGGAACACAAGAGGGAACAGCTATGACCTACATTATGCGTTACCACCATGGCAATGGAGGCATCCCTATCCTGATACAGAACAGGATTAAAATCTGCAGCTGGACAGACCTGGGCTGAGAGGAGATAAAGGAAGAGATCGGAAGCCAGGAGTAGGAAAGAGACATGGCCAGTCTTGCTGAAGGCTGGCTGTGCCAGCTTTGCAAGCAAGAAGATCCCACTGATCTGCCACAGCCACCCTGTGACAGTGATGGATATGGGTAGTGACAGATGCAGGTGGTGACAGCAGCATTGCTTGCCCTCAGCCAGAAGCCTGTCTGCTTCTACACCACAACACAGGTCAGCGGGACACTGCAGGGTAACACATCCAGAGCCACAGCAGACAAGCATATGGTGCAAGTAGTGCATGCTTTTTTCCAAAGAGCTTTCCTGAAAGGTTAACGCACCTCTGACAGCATGCGAACATGCTGCTGATCTGTCCTGTTCAACAGAAATAATGACTGAGGGTTTGCTTGTGGAACGACCTCCACATCCAGGTGCCACACTAAATCACCCTCCAGTGTTCAGTGTGGAGAAAGCAGGCTAAGGCTGTGGCTACAGCAGAGCATGTTACTACATTCAAGATGCATTTCTGCACCCAGCGCAGTGATGCTGGGGTCTTTAATTGCACATTTGCTGCACAGCACTGGCCCCCTCGGGATCCTGGGCTGAGGACAGAAGAGATGCCATAGTATTTGTCAGAAAATATTTCTGGATACAGGCTTTTTGCTCACGCAAAGGAAAGGCAGGTTGGGACATATATGTGGGAAACAAATCCCCAAGAACCACTTTACTGCAGGGCAAAGAACTGTCATTTTATTCTCCAAGCTCCACACAAACTGTCTAAAAAAAAAAACCAAAACAAAACCACACACACAGACAGAAACTCTGGCAAATTAAATATAAGAGCATAATAAAGCAAGTCAAATAGATTTTAAGAAACAACTTACTAAAGCATTAAAAACTAATAAAAGCTTTTCTTGAACACATCAAAAGGAGGAAGCCTGCCAGAGTCTGTAGAGCCAGTAGATGGCTGAGGCAAAAAGATAAGGCTACAGCAGAAAAGCTAGATTAATTCTTGGCATGTGCATGAAGCAGCTGAAGAAGGTTCCACAGCAGAGCCTTGCTCTACATGGGATGAGCCAGAGGAATGTCTCCAGCCACAGCACCAGAAAGAGAGGTGCAACAACAGGGGCTTGCAGAGCTGGGCAGGACAGGGGTCCTTTAGTCACTGCTCCTCACCACAAAGGGAACCAGTGCCAGGCAATCGCAAGGTGGAAATATCAACTCACACAGCCAGTGCCAGCTTCCCTCCCACTCTATGTGCTTCAGTGGAGGAGCTCATTACCAGAAGGGCACCGAAGGTTCCATAAGGCTGGGTGGATTCCTTGGGCTCCGAGATGAATGAGCAGGAAGAAATCCACCATCAGCAATGAGCACCAAGCTGAAGATGATGCACAGACAATTCCACAACCTGTCCAGGCTCTCCGTTAAAGGTGAGAGATGTAGGAGATCCCTCTGAGGGAGGGAGAAGCAGTCCCCAGAAGGAGGGGAGGCTGAAGGCAAACACCCAAATGAGACTTGCCTTCACGCTCATTGTAGCTTTAAGACTGTCTTTGGGAAGGCATCCCAGTAATGAGTACTTACAGTGCAACTTTAATTAAAGGATGAGGGGGAGGATGGTACTGTGAAACAGGCCAGACTTCTGGGAGTTCAGAAGGATTTTGCTGTGGGTGCTACAGAAGTCAAAGACTGAGCCTACACCCACACTGGAAATCCTTCCTAATAATAAAACCTGAACCACCAGTAGCTGGGCAATGCATTGTTTCAAGTCCCTGGCTGCTTCCAGCACAAATTTACTGTGGTTTGGTACCGAGCATATTCTGTCATCATCATTCATATGGCTATGGAGACTGTCAGAGTACCACAGATGATGAAATTAGGAACAGGGTACTTATCCTCAGCAACATTTTCTTGGCTTCACAGGGTGCCTCCCAGGAGAGCCTGCTGCAATGCTGTCTGTAGCAGGGTTGTATTATTAAGGTTAATGTTGATTTTATGGGGAAAAACCACAAACATGGGAGTGGTGGAAAAACGGGGGGTTGGAGGTAGAAGTGTGTAGCTAAGGAAGAGTATGGTTTTGTAACTGGACATTTTATTATTGAGACTGCTCTGAGCGCTGCACAGGCCCCTTCCTATCACCACCCGCTTGCCCCTGTGCGTTTTCTAGCCTCAGTTTTTCACCACTGAACTTTCCCAAGGGATCAGGCTGCTAGTAAGGCAAGTCCCAATCCATTTCTCAAACTTACAAAATCGGATTTAGCCTACTGGGTCATGTGGAGCCTCATGGACGAAGGCACTGCATAGCCACCACTGTCCCCTGACACCCACAGGAATGCAGCACCACAGTGGGCTTTGTGGGACACAGACCCAGGAAGACTAGCACCTGAAGGCTGACACTTTCTATATATGAGCCTAATTCCCACCCACAACACCCTGGAAAATTTCAGGGTTCCACCAAGAAAATGGCCTACAGATTATATATTTAGCTTTTTAAAAATAAAAAAAGAAATTCTCACTTTCACTTATTCACTTAGACCTTCTCTGGGCAGGAAATGAGGGCTTTCAAATTCCGCTATAGCAAGGGGAAATTTGCAGATGAATGGAAGATGGCTTTGCTCCTAGAAATGCTGGCATAATGACTCCACAGCAAGATACCAAAGAGCTGCAAACTATTCAATTTATTCTAGTGACAGATAGCACGTCAATCATCTCTTAAGCACCGGAATACATTAAAAAGATTTTATTCTTTAAATTATAAGTTACACTCTAATTTATCAAAGCCTCGGAAATTTTTAGAGACAGAATGAAGCAAGACAAATGTACATACTAGAAATAAGCCTCCTATTTAAACATAAATACAGTGAAGGCAGTTAATCATTGGAACACTTTATCTACGCTGTGGAGGATTCTTCATCACATGTTATCTTTTTAAGGCAAGAATAGAAAATTTTATTTAAATCTGCTCTGGTTCAACCAGGAGTTACGAGTTTTAAGCAGGAATTTCTGAATAAGAGTTTTTGTTCCATGTTATTATGCAAGACAGACAAGATTTTTGTATTGGTGCCTACCAACCTTAGAAGCCAGGAATGACTGTAATGAGAAAGGTTTCCCACTAAAGGAAATTATATTAAGGGCATTAAATCACATTTCTTTGAACTACTCAAAATTTTTGCTTTGATATAGATATTCTTACTCAGTCAGTGTTTATTTAGTTATCAAAAGGTACTAAAACTAATCGTGGGACTTTTCCTTAACATATATTTAATATAGCACAATAGACTTACTGAAGCACATAAAATATCTGAAGTATATTAGGAGTTTAAAACCCTGTAAAACTATGGATAACGAACCCAGTGCTATGAATGCATTTGGGGATTTGATGGGTTGTCGCAGGATATTAATTCCCTCCCCCCCACACACACACATCGTGGCAGTAGGGTGAAAGGAAAGCTCCTCCAGTCCCTCTAGCAACAGACACAAAATATTAGAGCCCAATAACAAATTCCTGTTGGACTGGCTGAGGTCTGGGTGCATGAAGGTCCTTCTCCTCTGGTTGCAAACATGTCCTTCGCTAATACAAACAACCGCCAGCAAGAAAGAATGCTGAACTTTTGAGTCAGAGCTAAAATAGGTAGAATAGTCAAGCATTAAATTAAACAGAGCTCTGGATCAAACTTTTCCACATTAGATTGAGCTCCAGCTCATGCACACCACCCAACCTCTTTTAGTCAACGCAGACACAATCAGATCTGATTCATATTCCAGCTAAGGATCAGCTCTTAATTCCCTCAAACGAAATCCAGACACAAGGTGCCCCACGTTCCTACACTGTGCAGATTCTTAAACATTTTCTCCCTTCATGTACATGCTCAGGACACATGAGTACACACCACCTCAGAGCAGGCAGATACACAAAGGTGGCTTTTTGCCAGGCGCGTTCCTCTACAGCAAGACATAGAAAGCATCCTCTGTCTAGTCCTTGCTTAGCAATTCCTCTTTGAGCTCGCCACAAATAGCACAAAGCAACAGCGAGAAAACAGGCAATGCCCACAAAATCCAAACTTGTAGCTGAATCTCACTCTCCCAGGTGTGCTGCTGCACCAACCGTGCTGTAACACCTTACATAGTGCCAGCATATTGGTCATGTAAACCTGCCCAGCACCTAAGGGGAAATAGATTTTTTCTTTTCAACCAACCTACAGCCAGATTTACCAGTGCTTCAGTCCAGCTGCCTCAAATTCAAAGCTTTTATACTACCTGTAAAGCAATTTGAGCTGGCTGATCAAGAGCTCTCAATTTACGCTTCATCTCCAAAGCTCTCTCTGTAGGTTATGTGTGTGCTGGGGGGGGGGGGAAAAAGGGGTTAAAACCCAGCCTGGCACAGGCAAGTAACCGCAGCACAAGAAGGGGTTAAAACCCAGACTGGTCCAGGACAGTAACTGCAGCACCTCACATCACTCTCTTCTGATGGTGGGGAGGGATGCACACCCTCAACCACTGATGTCCTTTCTTCTCAGCTGTCCTTGTTAACAAACACTTACTTGCTGTGGGGAATCAACAACAGAAATGTGCTTGTTTGAAACTCCTCTAAATTGAATCTGAATGGAAGGAATGAAATAACTTAATGAAATTATTGGATAATACTGTACTTGGCCCTTAAGGCTTCCTGCATGATTTCTCTTCCCAGCTTGACAGAGAACTAGCTGTGGTTATTCTTTGAATATATTTTTTCACCTATTTTGTAGTTATTTCATCCAAACCAAGTGTCCTTAGTTTGCTGTTGAGACAAACACCACCTCACAGACAAAATATATCTCCACTACTATTACCTTCCCAGATCAATGGGTATAAAAAAAAAAAACTGGTCTAGGTTAGACCAATGTTTCTTGTCATCTTATTATCCCAGAAGCGTTTTAAAAGTGGTTCATAATTTGCTCTAGTATCTTCCTTGTAAAGTCAAAACAACCAGTTTGTAATTACTCAGGTCTCCAGTCTCAGAGAAGAAGGATTATGCTTGTTGTGTTCCCTTCTGCCAGGACACAACCCATTCTCTATGGACCGCTGAAGATGGCTGTTTTGGTGCAGAGACTGGATTATCAACATACTCTCCAAACCATTTCCCTACTCTAGCCCCACATTCACAGATGCGTGTGAAAGGGCCTCATGTTCTGCATTACTGGCAGTGCCAGCCAGGCTCCAGCATGGTCCCCATTCCTCAGAACCACACACCAGCACAGCTTTACCCAGCCCAATGCTGTGCCACAGCATCAGCTCAGCCACATCTCTGTCCTTCCTGGGAGCAGAGCAGATGGCCCCAGAGAAATCACTGACCCATTGATGTGAAAAGCTGAGATTCATCCCTCCTTCAAGGGTTAATAACAGGACTTGGTGTTGCATGGAATAAAGAGGGTACTCGTATCCCTTATTACGAGCCCAGTGGGAATGAACTTGACAGGCTCCAGAAGATAAGCATCACGCAGAAAAAGAGGGTGAGAGCAAGGCTGAACATGGATGGGAAGGACACTGGAAAGCTAGGACAGGCATTCCGGTTCTGCTTTTCAAAACCCCTTGTGATGTCTTGCTTGCCTTTAAATGATGCCCAGAGTCTTAGGTTCTACCTAGTGCCAGCCCAGCACCACGTAAGACTGGTCCTTATATCAATTACAAGTCACACTTCGACATCAGAGGTACAGGTGATCTGTGGAAGCACCATTTCTGCACAAGCAATTCCACTCTGCCACCATCGGGTGCCACCACGAGCAGAGCCAGCTCCAGTGCATAGCTTCAGGCTGAATGGTCTCAGCACAGACTCACCAGCAGTTGTTTATATGTGTTTGTCTGAAGTTAGAAAAGAAAAAAAAAAGGAAAGAATAAGAGAAAACGAGCATTTTAATTTCTCAATAAAATCTATGCCACAGTATGAGTCATTGTTTGCTTTTTTACACTAGCTGCAAAAGGCCTTCTGGTTTTAATAACTAATACTGCTGAGTTCAATAAAAAGCGCTTAATTTAATTTAATCCAAACCCTGATTAATGCCAGCTTCCCCTGGAATTTTATCTTTGTTTTAATTTGAGTGACTATGTTAAGGGGGGAAAAAAGACAGAAGGGGATAGAAGTCAATTAGTTCCTGTGCTTGTTTCTGGGCAAAACACTGGAAAATGGAAGATTGACAGGTATGGTCTGAGAGTCTATTTTTCCCCATTCCTTGGGCTAACTTTCCCCTAAGAAAGTAATGTTTGTTTAGTCTTAAAAAAGGAAGCTTAATGTCTCACAGCTCAGTTTGGAAAATAAAATATTCTAGGGCCAATTAGGATCAGATTTCTTTGCTGGAAGTCTATTGATTTTAACGTGTTAATATTCAAGAGATATGCTACTGTTTAATTGGATACAGAGAGCCCTTAAAGCTTGAGAGCTCTAACGTGAAAAGATTCAGCCTCATTCATGGGCTCTGGAGTGGCTACAGAAGGAAATAATCTGGGATAAAACCTCTGATAAGTGGT
>NW_010413440.1:69948-70659 GCF_000710305.1 Buceros rhinoceros silvestris
TTGCCTGCACCTATGTTTATTCAGATTCATATCTTACACAAATAACCAGTGCTAACAGATTTTTTTAGGCTGGAAAGCTGAATATTCAAACAGCTAGAGTAGGCTGGAGTTCAACACCCTCTGTGGCTGCGGGGGGATCGGCTCTGCCCAGCATCACACTGGAACACTGTGACAGCGCCAGCATTAGGATCCAGTTCTCCCACACGCCTCACCAGTGCCTTAACTGCAAATAAACATTCCCTCTCCTCTTGCAGCCCTCTATCTTGCTCTGTGCAAGGAGAAAGCCAAGCTCCTGCCAAGCCAATAGTTTTTAATTACATGATCACATACTCTTGTAATGCATATATGCAAGGGAACGGAATTAAGGTCGCACGGGCTGGGGTATTTTCTGACTTTTGTGTGACTGATTCCTGCAGCTTTACAGAGAGGTTTTGGATAGGTTGTCTAGGATTACCTTTCATGACAGAAACAAGAGAGACAAATGAAATACACAAACATACAGGAGTGCTTGCAAATGTCTGCAGCAGAACCATAACTCAGGACCTTAAAGGAGCAATGCAGACCTCGGTCTCCTCAAAGATAGCAACTACTGGGAACAGAAGGCTGGAGCAGCAATTACATAACAGGCACTTAATGCATATGGGGTTTAGGTCTTTCCTGCCACACACCCCGCCCCCCCCCCCCACACAGCACGGGGCGGTGGTCATGAAC
>NW_010413440.1:70742-81063 GCF_000710305.1 Buceros rhinoceros silvestris
CCCCCACAAGCAGTCAGGGCTGTTGGTAATCAGTCTGAGCTCTTTGCTGTGCTAGATACACTCAGCAGCACTCCGCTGTAGGCTGGCGTTGCATGCTCAATGATCAACTGACTGCTTGAACAAGATTTAGTTTTGTCTGTGTGCGTGTGTATATGTGTGTGTGCTAAAGACCTGTAAAACTATGACCAAAAGGTGTTCAGAGAGGGGGAAGCCTCCCTAGATTTGCATGCTCCCAGCTCATGCCATTGTCTCAAGGCAGAGGGGCTTAGGAACACCAGTGCTGCAATCTACTGGCTTACAATAGCGGGACAGAGCCATACCGGCCAGCACCGTTGGGCACTGGTGGTGTGAGCTGCTCCTACTGATCTGCTGCACTAATGCCTTTCAGAAGGAGATGGAAACTGAACGCTGAGCATATTCTCCAAGCTCTAGTACAGAGCTGGCCCAGGAGGTGGGGGACCAAGGCCGGCCAGAAAGAGTGCAGGAGGACTAGGCAGCTCCTTACAAAACACAACAGGAGGAACAAGCTCCCTCCTCCAGCACCTCCCAAACCCCAGGTATGTGCATCTGCACCAGCCCAGGTCAGGCACCCCAGTATCTCCTGCCCCAGCAACAGAGCAGCTTGGGTGGCCAATGCTTAAGGGGCAATCCTCTCCTCTGGTCCACAGAGAGGGCAATCTCCTCACTGGCAGCAAACCACCACTGATGACTGAAAGAGTCACTCACACGAAGCGAAGGGCACAGACACCATTCCCTCCTCCCTTTGCAGCTCTGGTTCTAGCCCTCATCCTCCCTCTGCCAACATGGCCACAGAGAAAGGCAAAACCAGACAAGCTACACTAGCAAAGAAAAGAGTCAAGAAAATGGATGAAGGAATTAAAATTTCAATAACTATCTTTTCAGGAAAAAAAATGTTTCATAAAAAGACACATAGAAAGTATATACAGAACTTTGAGTCTCCAGCTGTGCACAGATTAGGTAATGAAGATCATTGCTCAGAGGTGCAGAAAGGGAGTCACAAGAAGATGCTACCAACACAGCCAGCCTGGCTACCTAAAGCCTAGAGCTGACCATCTGCACCCTGCAGATCCCTAGAGAAACTCAGGCTTTGCTGCTCACACCAGCAATTAAGGGGAAAGGGACTTCAGGCACTGCCTCTGTACCTCCTAGGAAATTCATCCCCTGAAGGGTTGTTGGGCAACCCTTCTCTAATAAAAATTAAACAAACAAACATAATAAAGAGTTTTATTCAGAATAGAGGCCAATTTGCTACTAATGGCAGCATTAAGGTCCTACAAGGGTATTGAATTACAGAGCAGTAAAGCCGCAGAAACCAGCCTGTAGTTCTAAAATAACTACAGGTGCCAAAATTAAGGAGGACCAAGTTACCAGCCTGTTTCCAATGTTGGCCTGCAAATACTCAATACAACATGAAAAATGCATGGCAAATGGATTCTTATATTAAGGAAAAGCTGCTGAATATATTAAATGTGTTTCATTGTGCAATTTCTATATTTGCTCTGTTCTCAAAGTAGAATTATTTACCTAATAGATAGATTCATGAGATGACACTAAGAAGAGGTGGAAGGTCATGTGTAATCGGAACACTTTCGGACAGCGTTTATAAAAGTTATTTAACAACACTAAGGATGAGTACCTTGTACTTGAGGCTAAGTGCTTCTAGGACTGAGCACCCGTGCCACTCAGGACGCCGAAGGGCTTTAAACCAAACCCACCTTCATGTGAAGGATGGCAATTCTCTTGGATGACCGAGCATGAGATTTCCTGTCAACTGACCTGCCAGCCTCCCAGGAGATGGGAAGGAGAGCCAGCCATTGCTAGCATCACTGTTCAATTCGAAAGAACACACGTTCCTTGCCTGAAAATGTAAAATTTGGATTCAACATGCTAGTTGCCTGCACAACCATGTGAGGCAGGGTAGTGGCATGTGAAAGTGGACAAATTTACTGTGTTGAGGAGGTGTATTCAAGAGCCACATATTACTTCAAGATGTGTATTCAGCAGCCTGAGTGAGCCACTCTCACACGGAAATCTCTTCCACCCACTGGGAGATGGAGAATTCCTGCCAGCTTCAGTGGAAGTCACCAATCCACAAAGGATTGCATAAGATCCAGCTCTTTCTCCTACTGCGTCCCTGCTTGAGGGGCCACAAAATAAAACCAAACTGATGAGAATGAGCCTCTGGCAAATACCTCTGCTTCTTTCTCTCCCATCTGCAGAACATGCGTTTCACCTGCAGCTCAGATTTTGCAGAGCAGTGATTGTATCTCCCATCATCCACAGAACTGCTTTCACCTCCCTCAGCTTTCACTTTGCTTCAACTTGAATTGCAGTTTCCTCTATCAGAAGGGAGCAGCTTGATGCCTCCCAGGGATGGCAGAGGCAGATTTGTACCTATCTTCAGCCCCTGCAGAAGTGCTCCAAACATCTCAAATCTGTTTAGTTCTTGACCCAGTCACACACTTCCCTGTCTCCGCGTTTTCCCATTGAGCAGGGCAGCGCGGGTGGAAACTGCCTGCCCAGGGCCAGGAAGCCCAGTCAGCTCCACGAGCTCTGCACATCACCTCTTCCTCACCACCGCTTTCCTCACGCCACCTGCCTGCTACTTTCCAAATAAAACCACCACCAGAACAACTGTCAGAGGCAAGAACGATGTGCTAAGGCAAGGATCAAGGCAAACAGAGGGGCCATCAGGCTCTCCACAGAGTAAACAAGAGCTAAAATCCCAAGTCACATAAATCACACAGATACCTGTGGTTCTGGGCAGAGAGAAGGAAAAGAAGGAACTCATTTCTCTTGCACCAGCCCTGGGGGCCCCTGGAGACCTGAGCTACTTGCCCAGGGGCACTGCTGCTGCATAGCCTGGTTGGGCAGAGGTCAGGGAGCCAGGTAGAAGTGTGGCGTGTGTGTTTGGATATCTGCTCCTGGGCTCCACCAGGACAGTTCTCAGCCTCACAATGACCTAACACTACTCTTCTGCTGTGGAAGAGCTGCAGCCAAAATGCTAAGCCCCCCCGTTCAATCCCCCACTTACAGGAAGCAGCTTTTTCTTCTCAGACTGTACGTCACAGGCCACTTCTGAGGGCAGATCTGCAGCTCCAGACCATGGTGCTGAGATTCAGGAGAGTTGAGGAATTGACCTGGAGAATGCAGAGGTCTGACTGACTCTTCACAGAGCATGAGTCTGCTAAAGATTATGTATATGGAATATGAATATTCCAATATTCTAAGTAACTTCTGCAGCAAGTCTAGTCCCCCTGCTGTGTTTGGGCTGACAGTACTGAGCAGATGGAGTTTCTCACTGTCTCTCTTGCACTTTCCTTCTGAAATGCAGGAGAAAAGCCACTCACAGGAACAAACAGGAAAAAAGCACCTAAATTCTCTTGAACTCCAAACAGCCTCAGACATACCAAGAAGCCATGGAAGGTGCATGAGGGCATTTTACTGCACCTGCTCTTGGCCTACCCCAGTATGGGTGACTGCATTTTGTGGTCACCTGTGGTGACTCACAGGTCTCCATCCTTCTTCAGTAATACTCCACTTAAAATGAGAGCCCAGAACACCCAGTTTATATCACTTGTGTCCATCTTCAGCAGAAACAGGGTTTGCCATGTCTGCTGAAGACACCCTGAACCGGACTCAGAACAGCAGCAGCCAAGATCTCTGCTCCTGATGGCCTGTAGTCCCCCAGAGGAAAGTCACTCCGTCCACTAACCGCAGCATTGTAAGGTGCACTTGATATAACACTTCAGGCTCTTCACTCAGCAATTTGGTGGCAGCTCTCACCATAAATCGCAGGACATGGAAGCAGAAGATAGTCACTGTGTTAGAAAATGAAAGGGCTGCCACAAGTGTAACACGTGAAGCCCCTTCACTCTCCAGATTGTTTCTCTATTTGCACCACACAACCCTCACCCTGGACTAGGGTCCTGATCTGCTCCGAACTAACGCTTGACTGTAAGAAATCTGCTATACACTCCAATGCATGTATTTATTTTTCATTTAGTGGAAATATATGTATGTATCTCTCCTGGAATGTTTTGCCCCACACTTCTTGATTGGCTTGCAGCTGCAGCACCAAGTCACACAGGATAGTAAATCAGTACAGCTGTGACAGTGGCACTGGGTAAACTTGTGAGAGTCCTTAGATAGGCATGGCAGAGGACGTGAAAAATTTGAGGAAAAATATTAGTATCAAGATTTAAGAGCAAAAGCATTTTCATGTATTGAAGGGTCTGGTGAAGCCGGTGTTTTCAGAAGACTTTAAATTCATTAGTCACACCAGACGAAGCATTCAGGAACAAGCAAATGTTCACTGAGAACAGTGGAAACGGGGGTAGGTTGAACATATCGAAGAACACCTCTCGTGTCCAAGTTTCCAATAAGTTAATGTCCTTCGTGCTGTGTATTCTCAAGTTCACCTCTCCCTTCGCATTGTTTGGCTGTTGAAGAAACTTAGCACTTTGCACAAACAGTAATGCTGATATTTCAATATTAAACTCATTTCCAATTTTACAATAAACTCTGCCTGGCAAAAATCACAGAGAAAAAGAGATTAGTTACAATAGCTGCTGAAACAGGGAAGAGCAGTTATTTCTTAATTCAGTAGCTTCACATTTTATGTACACGGCTGAGCTTATAACATCTATGAGTACTGTGTGTTGGTTTAACCTATTTTGCAAAGATTTTCTCAAGATTAATTTAGCTCTCTCAAGTCTCTCTAGTGGCTTTGCTTCAAAGATACTAGGGGCAATCCAGGAAGTTGGAAGAAATAAAAAGACATTAAGGCAGTGCCGTATGTGATGTTTCTGATACCTACAGAGATAAGATGACTTACAAACTTTCCCATCATGCAAAAGGAAGGGCATTTTTTCATTATATAGGAGGGGAAGCAAGCAATGGGAATTAGTGTACCTAAATGCTCCAAAACACTAGTAGTGAAATACTTGTTTTTAATCAGTAATATACTTGCACTTTTTTTTTCCCCTCTCCTTATTTAAAAAGTTAGTGGAGGATCAGGGAAGTTCTGAAATCCTAAAGAGCAGCTGACAGTGGTTATTGTTCAAATCTGGAAACGTACTTGAATCCCAATATAAAATCTGTCTTGCAAGGACTTATTTGATCACCAGTCAAACGAGCCCTCATACTCATGTATCCAAGCTGTGCTGAATGTGTAGGACATTTGCTTCCAGAGACTTTCCAGAGCTGCTGCTTCTGTGTTTTCCTATCTCTACCTGTAAGCTTAGACTATTATTTTCTTTTCCTTTATTCAAAACCAAACTGTACCCGTTTACAGACATCACTGCTTGTATCTGACTGTGCTTATGAAAGTGCTACCCACCTTGTTTCAGGCACCTAGGACTTAAGCCAGATGATGTAGACTTAGCCAGATGCCTGCTGCTCATCCCCAGACACCACGAGGTGCCCAGGCAAACCTGCCCCTGCTTCTGCCCACTATGACACTGGCGAGTGCTCCCCTCCCCATACTATGGCAGCACAGGCTTGCTGACACAATTGCTAGTGGCAAGTGCTGAAAGATCAAGAGTTTCCCCTCTCACCAAGACTGAGAATGACAGTGTACCCAGTGTCTCTCTCTGCACACAGAACAGCATGAATCCCCAAAATTGCTCCAGATAGGTGACCAGGTGTACAAGAAGTCTAGCCATAATCCTGCATAGCCAGACATAGTTGGAGAAGGAGTATCTCACATCTCTTCCCACTTTAAAAAGTCAAAGCTCTCTTCCAAAGCAGAGAAGAGAGGTGGAAGGTGTGCAGAGTACATACGGATAGCACATTTTGAAGTGGTGCTGATACATGACCTGATTTTTTCTCTTGCATTGTCCACATACACATTGATAGAGCAGGCAACCCTCAAATTCCCCTACCAAGGAACAGTCACATCCCAGGGAGTAAGTCTGGAGTCTTTAACAAGGGCAAAGCCTGGAAGGCTGCACTGTGCCAAGTGCTGTGTCATGCCTGGAAAAACACTACACAGACCAGCACTTGGCAAAGATACAAAAGGCTCTCCAGACTACTCAGCAAAACACACCAAGAAACATTTCTCAGAGACACCTGAGCATTGGACAACACATGAGCAACACATCCAGTTATTCAACGTTGAAACACTCACACCGAGTCCTGACACATCCCATCCCTCAGTGCAACAACCCTGCTGCTCACACTGATGGACACGTGAAGCCTTGCCACGGAGGCAAAGAAGGGAAGGTGTTTCCCAAATGTTATTTTATGTAAATATGATAAAGGTTCCCCCAGAGAACACAGAAAAGGTAGAAAGCGCTTCACTGCACACGTGATACAGGGATGCTGCAAACACACAGTAACTCTGACACTCCAGATGTGCTCTGTGTGTATCCAGATGTCTCCCATTTGAAGTCTCTGGTATTCCCCAGCTGCACTTGGGACTCGTCAGCACATGCTCCAGAGTAGCTCCCAAACCATGACACCCCTATGGTGCGCTGGAATGGCATATGCTGAGGAGTTGCCTGGGTACCTCTGCAGCGATTCAATCTTCCCAAGTACCAGAGCCCCCCTCCTGCTGGTGCACATAGGCACCCCACCCTTCTCATGGGGCAGCATTTAAAAGTAGTTCCTCTTTTCCTATCAAGGTCAAAGCCAAAAGCTCTGGACTACAACATGGAGACTTACAAAGGAGGTCGTGTAACAGGTGCACAGTCAACAACTGTCTGAAGTTTAGATCCATGATTTGCCGATAGCTGATTTTTATCCCCCATGTCATTCAGGTTGAGGATGGGCTGTAGCCAATAATCCTTTGCCAGAACACGATCTGAAGAAATAACCTCTACCTGGAATACAGCCTGCAAATGTCTGCTCTCTCAGATGCAGGAAAACACTGAAATGAACCTTCAAGTAATTTTTGATTTCTCCTACTCTTTTTCCAGTTGCTCAGCTTGGAGATGGTAATATACAAATTCCACTATTTCTCTCCTCTTCTATCACCTGCTCAGGAGCCCACTTGCCGCTAGTTCACACTAACACCAGACTCCAAATTGTCACACTTCTGTCCAAAAGCCTGGTGCATCTTTCTCCAGGTGGAAGGGGCAGGACAGCTTGCTTCAGCCCAAACATTTTTGCTGTGTGTTTTTGGTTTGTTTTACCTGATTTAACTTCCTGGTTCAGACAACTCTACTGATGCATTAAGCTTCCCATAAGAATCAAGAAATAATTACCCTCCAGCAATCAATACATCTTCAGCCACATGCTGAAGTTAGACTACATGCAGTCAGAATAAGCAATTACATTAGGAGGAGGTGTCCAAACTGCATCCACATCAGCAGGTATGCCAGCAGGGTTTTGGGCTCCCATCCCATGCTTGGGCCAGCCACCTTAGGCCAGATGAGAGGTGATGCCACCCAATAAGGCAGGGAGAGAAGGACAAAATCCAGGTGTCCACTGTCTTCCAGGAAGCTGGGTTGCGTGATGCACCTATGCCTTTCATTCCTGATGCCAATGCTCTGCTCCTGGCAGGAGCTGGAGGGATTTTACCATTTGGCCAAGCACACAGTCAGAAGGACAGGGCAAGCAGAAGGAAGGAGAACACATGCGTAAGGAGCATCCCTGCTTGTCCCACAGTCTGCAGTGAGCCATCATCCATGACTCACACCAAAATACCCTGTGACAATCCTGCTGGTGAAATGCTCCTGACTCTGGAAATCTTAGCACAAGGTCTCGCAGCACACTAATCCCACCACATAGATCTGACTAGCATATAAACACCACCATCCTCACTGCCACTTGGCACATCATAAATACAACTGCTTGAAGCTGGCCATTGGTCACTTGTCCAAGGGATGGTGCTATAAAGTCTGCACAGAAACAGCCCAGGAGAGAGTGGGAAACAGCTGTTTCATTTCTACATCTTACAGGAAAATATTTCCATGAAGTGTAATGTTTGGAAAACGTCTAACAACCCAGTTCATGCTTTCTACAGATTATGTGGACTTAGCATTTCTGCTGTCTATACTGGGATAGATGGATAGAGAGATAAAAGGAGGCATGAAAATCTAAGACACTTGGAATGCAGGAGAATCTATAGAATGTGCAAAAAATGTAGGAAAAGCTAAATAAAATAAGAAAAGACAAATGACATATTGTCAAGGCAGCCAGTGAAACAGCAGAGTCCCAGTTCAGAGGTGGAATCATTAAATGACAAGTGAGGCAGCTCTTAACGGAAAGCCTACATGATTTTTTAACCCTGGAATTCACTAGGGGGAGCGTGTGGACAAGGATGAATGCCAGAACAAATCTGTTTTCCAGAAGAAAGAGGGAATATATCAAGAGTTCGGTCACCCCAGAACAGGGGCTCTGGGAATGAGACAGCTTCTGCACTGGCCACACTCAGGGCACATCACCCAGCAGCTCTAAGGAAGGTGGGATGCATCCACCAACCATCACACACGACAGCAGCTATGGGAAAGCAGATTCATTTGCTTCCAGAGCCAGGACCAAATACCACAGCCCTGTAAATGCAAAGTGAAGAAGTGCTACAGAGAAAATCTGGTGAATGTGCTTGCCTTTTGCCTGGATCTAGAAGAGAAAGCTATTAATCCTTCCTCCCCTTCCTTCTCCATCCTATCACAAAAATCTGGGATTCTGGTCCAGAAAAGCTACAGTGCAAACACAGCAGCTTACACTCCAGTTGCAGTCCTTCTGTATCCCAAATGCAAGCAAGCACACATCAGACATACGTTAGAGTTACCATGTCCCGCATCCTCTGCTTTGCTGCAAAGAAGAATGGGAAGGTACAGAACCCTGCTGGGATCTGTGCAGAAAGGGGATGAAGGAGCCCAGCAAGTAAGTACAAAGCTCAGAAAAAAAAAAAAAAAGACAGTACAAAGGCAGAAAAAGGAATTTTAGGCACAGGACAAATACAAGGTCTTGTCTCAAAGCAAGACACAGGAAGCCTTCTTAGTGATTCTGGTGGAAAATACCCCCATCTAGGAAGGGAATGTAAAAGACTAGGGCAGTCTGGCATGGATTTCCAAAGTATGCACGCATGTACAGGGTGGTCTGTGATGCACAACAAAGCTAATCCTAAACCTCCAGGGACGGACTAGGCTTAGACACACAACCAACTCCTCTTCAAAATCTTGCCTTTCCTTCAAGTGCACTAAAAGCAATTGTGTAACACATGTACAGTTGGACCATCCAAAACTCCAAGAGTGTCCAATCCCTTACCCATAAAAGTATCATCAATTTCCAGACAAGCAGCAGCTCAAGGCTCCTATGCATGTGGGCATTTCCAGACGTTTGGCAGCACATCAGGATTCCTGCATCTGTGGACACATCTGGGTTTCCCAGACACAGGGCAGTCCAGTCAGTCTCTGTGCACGCACAGCAGCATGCAAGACCAGGAGACGCTGGAATCCCCCAGATCTGGCTGAACAGTGACAGACAAGAGGACACATCTGGGGAAACCTGGACAGATGGTCGCATGAAGAGTGGACTAGCCCAAGAGATGAAGCCAGCAGAGGAAGCTGACAACATCAGAGAAGAAAGATAGGTATGGCATCCTGGGTCCTTCTCACACCTACTTGAGGGCAAACCAGCGCTTGCATCTCTTGGGGACAGGAACGTAAAGCTTGTGCTGCTTCTGGACTATCCTGTCCTCACAAAGAGAAACAAGAGGCATGGAGTTACTCCCAGTCCCCGTGGGGATGCCAGAAATAACACAAACCTAACATCTCACACCAGCTGGCGAAGAGGACTAATCTGGCTTCAAAAACTGCTTGAAAAAGAGCCAAACATCCCATCCAGTTCTCATGGCCCCCTCCACCTCCCTGCAGACCCAGTTCCTTTTCTGGCACGATGGTATCCTCAGTGCTCAGCTGACAGCAAGCTGCTCCTCACAAACCGCTCTGACCAATCCTGCAGCAGTTTGCTCGCCCAGGACTCCTTGGGACTTTTGCCATCCTACACCATGGCCAGACACACCACAACAGTCCCCAGCTCTGCAGTTGGCCAAACCAGAGGGTAATGGGGCAGCAGACTTGGCAGTGAGCTCCACTCCTTCCCCCCCACCACCCCAGTCTCTGGCATTGCAGCTGCACCTCTTCCCTTGAATTAAGTATCTCAAGAGCTTCCCCTGCCTGCAGACCTGTATTTTTCTCCCTCCTCCTCACAGCCTGTGCCAGTCTTGAACATCCTGCTCCAAGGTCTGCACTCCTCTGTAGAAGGAGCATATTTTTGCTTCTCCCTTAGCAAACACCTCCATTAGCTCCATGTTCATTTCAAGCTGGGCGGGGGGGGGGGGGGGAGGTTT
>NW_010413440.1:81149-83671 GCF_000710305.1 Buceros rhinoceros silvestris
GAGCTATTTAAGTTACTTAATTATTTTCAAAATGTAGAATAGAGGCCAGAGCAGAAGCCTCAGCACGACAATAACTGGGTCTATCTTCATTTCCACCAGCTTGCAAGATAAGAGGAAAGAGCCACTGTGTCAGCCACATAACTAACAGCAACTAATCCAACCCTTTGGGCTACGCAGTATCACTGAACAAACAAGTAGCTGCAAAACACAGTTTAATTTAGATATTGGTGGAAACACAAGGGTTTACCTGCATGACTGCCATCATGTACACCTCAGCTCTGGTCCTGCCACCATGTCTTTCCCTGTAGCCCTGCCTCACTATTCAAAAAACAGCATAAAAACTAATATATGCAAGAAAGCATTTTCCCCTCTCGAGCCAGCGCAGAGGAAGGAGGCTGGCACATTCAGCAGCCTTCAGGCCGCATGTAAATGAGCCAAAAGACAGTGTGTTTCAGAAAGAAAAGATAAGTGCAAAAATGAATTTTAGAAGGGCGAGTCCCTTACGAAAATATACCCTGCGTAACAAGGAGACAGAGCTGGGCAGAGCTAAATTCAAAACATTCCTAGCCTGATTTGGTCTGCTGCAAAGTTCCTATCTTCCTCTGTCACACATTATTAAACACAGATCAGAAACAGGATCTGGGATTACAGAACAGACTGAACTCAGGACATCAGAAGACACCTGTCCTATAAATAGGAATCATTTACCAATTCAGAGCAACACACACATGTTTTGGCAACCTCTCAGCCAATAAAAGCAGAAGCCCCAACATCAGAATTATCCGAGCACTATTATTTTAAGTGCGGAACAATGATTTACATCATCATGACTTAACTCCTCATTTCCCAAATTCTCATCACACATGTCTGTGCTGAATTGCACCAAAAATTAAACCTTCCCAAAAGAAGCCCATTACCAAAACCAATTCAAATTTTTAATGGGAAAATTGCCTCTGAAGAGATGAGCAGCAGTAACAACAAACAGCAAAACTTTATGTTTGAAGCTATTGATTTCTTTTTGCCTGTATCCCCACACCCCAGGATTTCAACTTCAAAACTCCAAAGCTGGTTTAGTCACCGAGACCACAGGCTTCCCACAGCAAAGTGCACAGAAACACACCAGTCTGGGACTTCGCACAGAATTGCAATGCAGGGGCTCCCTTTTGTTGACACCTGGGTTTCTAGGAAAAAATTAACAAACACGTGCAAGAGTCTGTGCAAGGGAACAACGTGAAGCACTGCTTCCAAACAGGTGCAGCCGATTATCTGAGGCAACGTTGTGCTGGAAAAAACAACCCAATGCCGTTTTCTTCGCAAATTTTAAGAGCACTAAAAACTTCCAGATAATGGGAAGTCCCTGTAGCTTTTAGAAAGTGTTTTCTCATACTCTGTACCTGGTATGACAGCTGCTTCTTTGCAGCTATGGGGAGTTGTGGTTTTCCATTTGTGAAAATTCAAGTGAAATCTATCATTTTTTGGAAAGAGTCTAAGTCCTGGGGTTCTCAAATATCTTTACAGGTTGAACATTTGGAAAGGGTCCAAGACTCCAATCAGAGCCTGAATATGTGGAAATATTTAACTCTCTAAGAAACAGTATATAAAATAAGCTGTTTCTCTGCTTGATGACTATTTCAGGATTGACTAATGACTTGTCGTGGTGCCAAACACCTCGGAGATGGCTCAAGAGGATAATTTCTGAAACTTGAATTTGTAACATTCTATCAAATAAAGACTATTTCTGTGTCAAAACCCTAGATCTGGGAATTTATATACAGCAAGATCATAAATGAACTTTTGGACACCACAGTTCAGAAGTAGCTCTACTACATGTATTCAGTGAAATATCTGCTAAATCTTTTTTGGAGGGGGGGAATGAACAAGCTTTAAAATAGAGCAGGAAAATAAAGACTACTGTATCAAACATAGGTCCCTCATGGGGAATCTCATGCATTTCAGCTGGTTGGTCTCCGAGTCTTGTTTCAGGGAAGGATTTGGTGGCAAGGAGTGAAGACTTGCTCGTTGCCCTGTCCAGTGCACCAGCTCCTCCCTGGGGTGGTTATTGCACAGAGAAACAGCTAAGCTTTCCTAAATTCAGCCACTTCCGGCCAAAAAACTTGACCTCAACATTATCTTTCTTCTAGTACCAATGCACATCACACCAAACCCAGGTGGGTTCTGGCCTAGGCAGGGGTTAAGTTCAACTCCTCCTTTCTTAACCAGGACAGAACTGGAGCCTGTAGTCTGAGCTCAGTTGCACTCCCAACTGAGTGAAAGCTCCATTTGGACAAGTTACTAGCAAAGGCCAACAAGTTCAAATTTGTTTCAGGGAACAATTAATTCCTGCCATCACGTATTCTCTAGGAGGCATCACACTCACAATACATATTTATTCAGATCATAAAGATGAAAAGGATCATTAATACAACATAGTTTTGCTTCCTGCTTGATAGAGGTTGGAGGATTTAACCTAGTAATTACTACACAGAATCCGTAACTTCTGAAACTGTCTGAAACAGTTTCAG